>NC_048894.1:136763866-137018503 GCF_011077185.1 Oxyura jamaicensis | reverse complement strand
TTTTTTTTTTTTTTTTTTTTTTTTTTTTTTTTTTTTTTTTTTTAGACGGATTTGTCGAGCTGATACTGTAAAACCGGTTTACTAATTATAGCGCCAAGAAAAAGACAATTAAAGTTATGTGAAAACGAGGTCTCAAAGAAATCACGCAATTGCTTGATTTATTTTTTATTATTATTATTTTTTTATTTTTTTTTTGCCATCTTTTAAATGTTCTCTCGGAAAAAGGTTTTACCAGGTGCTTCGGTTCCTTGCTCCGTTTCTGTCAAAGCCCTCCTCCAAGAGCAGCGCTGTCGCGATAGAGCCCCGCTTTGAAGGGCTGATAAACGCCAGTCCGAGGGTGCTCCGCGGGTTGGGAGCATGTGGGATGTCTGCTGTCCCCATAGAGGAAAAAACGCCGGGGGAGTAGCACTGGTCGGCAGCCAGAGGAAGGGTTTGTGGCTGCGGGCTGAGATGCACCGGGTGCTGGGGGGAAGGCAAGGCGCTCGTAGCCTGCCTGTCAGTGCGTTGAGGGCTCTCTCGGATTATTTCGTTTTAAAATTAACGTTCTCAGGCTTTTTCTGCCCGCGTGTGACGCATTTTGTTAAAAGGTGCTGTTTAGTGTGATGTTTCTGTATGTCGCATTAAGCACTACAATTTGTTAAATTCCCTGGATGTTTTTTTCACTCAGGTACCACAAGTTCCTGAGGGGTTGAGAGAGACAGACCTCGCACCTTCTTTGTGCCGCTTCACGGAGCTAGCAAGCTGCCTTTTTCACAGAAAAAAAATCATTTTTTTTTTTTTTCCTATGGATAAACACAACTATTTGAGGAAGAAATTCTCCTGATACAGGTGAAATTGATACTACTACACAAAGCCCTTTGGGGAAAACAATTTCTGTTCAATCAGTTTCTATTAATTTCTCCTTTTAAAATGGAAATCTCTGGCATATTTCCTCCTTCATCTTTTTATCTGTAACGGTTACCTTGTAGTCACGTAAAACAGTACTCTTTATAGGCAAATATCCCCATTTCCCGCTTTGGATGGGCAGCTTTTAAATTCGCCTTTTCTCGGGCCCCCTTTGGCTGCGAGGCTTCGCCGCCGCCTCAGCGCGACGCCGCTCCCTGAACGGGCTCCGAGCGGCGGGGCAGAGCTCGCCCAGCCCACGAACTGGAAGTACGGCTGAATTTCGGCGTTAATTTAGAAAGCCTCCAGTTTGCTGCTTTGGATGTAGGCATTACTCTTAGTCACGCACAACAGTTTAAAATCTCTTTCTCATCTGATGTCATTTCTGGTGGAGGAAATAAAACGTAAACGCGGGGGGGGGGGGAGGATGAAACAGAAAAATTAGAGGTAACCTGTGGTAAATCTCGTCTCAACGAGGTGAGGGAGAATGATACCCAGAAGGAGGAGGACACAATGACAATTTATTCGGCATTTGTGTGGCAAGCAGCGGCTTTCCCTGCTCTTCTTCCTCGCTGCTGCGAGGCCTGCGGCTCCCCCCGCCCACTGTGGAGCTCCCAGGTGTGTGGGTGTGTGCAGCCGCACCGAGCTCAGGAAACGCAGGCACCCAATTACTCATTTTTTTTTAATGTACAGTTTGAGTAGAAACACGGCAAAACCTAGGCGTCATCACTGGCATCTCCCAACGGACTGACATGATTTAACCGAGGCAAACGCTCCGTGATGATCTCGTTCCCGAGCCGTCGGGTACAAACGCACTAATTAATGTGAATTAATTGGCACCCTTATAACTCAAGCTTAAAGGTGCGGGTGCAGATAACGTTCTGCATCTGTGAAAGCCTGGCCGTGATCGACCAGCGCCTGTGAAGGGCACACCTCACCCCCCACTCCCAGCGGCTCCTGAGGAGAAGCAGAAGGGCTCTGGCAGAGGCGGGAAAGCCTTGCCCCAAGCATCTCCTCCTGAGAGGCAGAAAAGGACGGGGGAGCTGAGGGAGAGAGGGACGATATCGGGGAGATCTTACGGTGGGCTGGGTGCGGCGGGAGCCGCAGCGTTGAGGTGTAAACGTGAGGGGAAAGGCGAGCCTGGCCGGTGCCCCGCAGCGGAGCGGGCTCTCCTCAGGCCGACGCCCGAGGGCGGCGGGGGTGGGGAGGCGGCGCGGAGCGGTTGGTAAAGGCGGGCGGTTCAAACCCAAGCGAGGGAAAGCAGCGGCGGTGGCCGCACGCGAGGAGCCGCTTGGCTTCCCTCCACCCACAGCGGCTCCTCACTAAGGGCAACGGGCTCCGGAGCCGGGCGGCGAGCCGCTGAGGCGGCAGGATCCCCGCCTTCTCCAGCCAGCTGGCCGGGGGCGAGGTGGGGTGTCGCATTCGCCTCCCCTCAGGGAGCACCGCCGGCCTCCTCGGGGGGCCGTCGCCTCTGCCCGGCGGTTTGCCCCATGAGGAGGTGAAGCTGTTGCTTTGCTCGTGTCCGGCATTCCAGGTGACCGAGAGACCCCCGAGCGCTGCTCCCAAAGTAGCCGTCAGTTGTCTTCATCGCTGGGTAATTTGACTTTACAGTGAAAGCATATATGTAAACTCAGCTGTCACCAAGCTACTGGGTAACGTTTCTCTTGTAACTTTCTTTTCTACTCACGCCCTTCCCCACTTTAGGTTTTCGGTAGGGGTAAATTGTACTTTGAATACGGTACCTTTGCTTTGGAAGATCTCAAATTGCTTCGTAAACTAGGGTAAGTTACCCCCGTCTCACACCCAGAACTGAGCTATGCCATCTCCGTATTGACGGCTTCTCTGGGTTTAGATCTGGGAGCTCGAAGAGCAGCTTTCAGATAAACATCACTTTTCTTGCAGATATGATCTTTACTTAAAAAGCTGAGAAAGCAGTCTTGTAGCACCAAAACTTTTTATTTTTATCTGTTTTGTTAACGTGACTATCAGTGACAAGGTCAGAAAGCATCTTGTTAGAAACAAAAGTGTTCAGCGTCCATTTCTAAGGAATGTAAGTTAGCATCTAGAACAGGTGTAATTCCCTCCTGGAACCCATGTCTATGTTATGGGTATTACTTACACTGTCTTCTAGTAACAAACGTTCCCCCCCCTTCTTAGGATTCTTTGTAAAGCCTAGGCTTGTCAGATATATTTCCAGGTCCAAATATCCAAATCCCGTCTGTAATTTAATTTGTGTTTCTGAGCATGAAGTGCTTTATTCTGTAAACTGCTGTGAAGTTTGCTGATGACTTCTGGATGTGAGGACTGCGGAATTAATAACAGATACTAGAGAAATGGACAGAGCACAATAAACTGCACTTAGTAGATATGCGTTTTATTTCTTTCTCTGTAACAGACTTTAAACGTGACTAGTCTTTTTTTTTTTTTTTTTTTTTTTTTTTTTTTTCCCCTCTCCCCTAACGTGTCTATTTCCTGATGCCTAAGACAAGGGTAAGAATACTTTCGTAAACTATTTCAAGATCATCAAATTAAAAGGGCTAGGTATGTATCAGAACAAGTAGTATCAGAATGTTTTTCCTGATAAAAAGAGAAAGTGCTTATAAAGCACTAAACGAGCCTCTGAAAGTTTTACTAGGTATCTCTTATGAATGTAAATAGCATCTCTCTCTGTTACGAGAGATGTTCAGCAGCTTTGAAAGGCTCTCCCTTTGGTATTAGATTTGTAAAATGAGATCTTGTGTTTAATTAAATCTTAACTTTCAAGAGTAACACGCTTGGAAAAGAGTATTTATGCAAAACTGATGTGTATACTGGGATCTGTCGTAAAGAATTAGAAACGGTCCACTCAGGGTCTGTAATGCTGTATCTTCCCGATAAATTTTCAGAGGTCTCACTCCTTCAATATAGGAAGCTCACAAGCGTCTCCTGCTGGACGTTGGCATACTGACAGCGTATTTTTGGCTTTTGCTTAAGGTTGCTGCGCGGCTTTTCCTTTAACTGTGACCATTCTGATCTCTCCTACAACTGCAAAAACTTTTTTTCTTTCCAGTGACTTTATGCTACTTAAAACACAAGCTAGATTAAATAAATACTTTAAAATTGTAATATTTCAAACTCTACTCTCGGTTGTTCATAAGATTAAATAATTTCTCCCTTGGAATGTCTGAGAACAAAACTACAAGTGTGCATTTCCCTTCTGTTATTTCTTCAGCTTGCTGCCTGAACATTAAGCTTGCAAACCTGCAAACCCATATGATTTTTTTTTTTTTAAATGCATGTATATTTTGACTGTGTCTAAGGAAAATATTTGGTTTTAAAGGTAAGTGTGGTAGTTTTTTTTTTTTTTTTTTTTCTTTGTGGTATTGAAAATGTGAGCATCTGTCTCTAAACAACAATTCAAAACTTAAATCTGTCCATCAGTATTTTTGGTAGGAATTTGTCTTGGTCACTTTATTAAGTAACTGCAGCGCACCAAAATTCCTCAAGGAAAATGAGGCCTCTACTCCTTTTTTATTTTACACAAAGATCATGCCCTATTTTTAGTACTGGCATCTTATAGCTCTTCCTTGTGAATAATGAGCTAAAGAGCAGTGGTGAACTAAAAGGAGACTTTTCATATCTCTTTTCTGCTTTTTATATTTATCATTTAGTTTGTTTTACAGCATTTTCAGCTTACTACCTACGATGCTGAAGAACTATGCAGGTGAAATGCTGGACACTGTCTGGAGTTGGTCCTGCACTGTCACTAAAGTTACCCCTAATCCATGTAATAACTAGCTTAACGTTATGCCCTATATGTGTCCTATGTGCATTGCCTCTTATTTCACCAAGCTAAAAGAGTGAATGAGGAAAAAGGCAGGGAAAACAAATACAGAAGTAAGCTACTGTAAAAATGTGAAAATAAGGTACTTGTAGAGGTAAATGGGAGGGGGAAAGGAAGCAGGCCAGGCTTCTGTCTTTGTTTTGTAATTATATTTACATATGTTTATTTCCTTGAAGAGTTCTTCTCAGTTATGTGCTTTATTTTTTTGTTTGTTTTAAATCAGTTTGATTTCATACTGACCTCAGCATGGTTCCAGAGGCCTTTAAGGCAAGTTCTCAGTCTGTTCTTGAATATCCTGTTCCTCTGAATTTGTATATGTTGCAATTTGCTTGCTGTAGACAGCAAAAAACTTCGTATATCACAATGATCTTACAGAGTGCCTTTGTCATAGTTCAAGAAATGTTAATTAAATGACCTGAGTTCATCAAAGAATAGTTTCATCCCCAGCAGTTCAGGTTCCCATTGCTTGTATTTGGTAGCCTAGGATCTGACTAGGCTGGTGCTGTTGGGTTATTAATGATGTCTTAATGTTTGGTGTTTAAGCCACATATAAATGTTCCAATTTTTGTCTGGTCTGAACACACCTCACCAGAAGCTGCTAATTCAGACTTCGAGGGTCCTTAGATGTTGATTGGAACTACTATGGTTTCTGAGAGAACAACCCTCATTCTGGCATTATTCACATCTTCTTGGTTACTTTTTGTGTGCATAAAGCAGTAACCTATTGCCATTTGGGGTAAGGTGGAAAAACAACATGTCTGAATAGCAAAAATCATTGTCCTTTTACTTACATGGGTGTATCAGCTCTTTGTAATTTTGGGGAGAAAACTTAGATTTTGTGTATACTAAGTTTAACGTAGAAAGTTTATGTACGTGGTGAGGGGATGTATGGCCAATTCATCACTTTCTTTAAAGTTTAAATCTTCTGAACACTTACTTTATCTGCACAAGTAGATACCTTATTTACAAAGTAACATTTGCATGTTAAGGCAGATGAGAATGCACTATTTAATAGATAACTTCCGGAAAAAGTTTATTCCATCCAGGGACTGTAAGGATTGTAATTTATCATTGTGTTCACGTATAAGCACTGTTTCTATTAAGCCTAATGAAAATACTTTTAAAGTCTCTATCTTGGTAGATTTATTGAAGGCTTTTTCACTGTTCCAGGTGTCTTTTGGTGACTACTTCTATTGTTGTTTCAGAAATAACACTGGTATCTTTATTTACAGAGCCAAAGTACCAAGCAGAAGATGTCGGACAGTCATTCAATAACGTTCAATATTCTGAAAAGAAATAGGCTAACATCTCCCAGCAGCAATTTTAGATACTCCAATTTTAAAGACACCTGTTCCCCTTCAGTATTTATGGACAGCAGATGCAATGATCCTGAAGTAGAACATAAAGAAACACCGAGTGCAACAAGTTTATCTTCTCTGCTAGAGAATTCTGGCCATATTCAACCAAACACCCTCTGGTCCGTCTCATCATCTATTGAAAAAGAAATGAATTCTATCTCTTTATCAGAAAGAAGAGAAGCAAATAGAAGTACAGATATATTTGAAACTCCTAAAGTGAGTAGAAAAGGCTCCTTGCTACGCAGGAGACTGCTTTTATCCAAGGCTACTCCAGCTGGCACACCTGTAGGATCCTGTGAAAGACAAGATAGCTCTTCAGGAAGCGGCAGGAAAAAAATATTCTCTTCTGTTTCGAGCTCTGAAGAAAAACCTTCACAAACTGCCTCAGGTTCTTCAAAAGAAAACAGTTGCAAGCACCTGACAACTAGCACTTCAGAAACTGAGGACTCTAGTCCTAATTGCCCCAAGCGGAGACTGTCCTTTTCTCAACAAAGGACTTCTACGCTAGATGAGTCCAAAAGTAAGGACCCCTTATCACTAGAAACAGAATGTTTATCACCAATTCAGTGTAAGGATGTTAGTGTTAGTAACACTAGTGAATTTGGTGAAAGTGTCCTTATGAGTGTTAATGAGGGGTTGCTTCAGACTCCTACTTACAGTGCATTACCTGAGACCAAAGAGAGTAAGTTCCTGACTTCTGTTGATAGGCTTGTAGAGAACTTTAACTTTGAACTGTGTAATAGAAACACTCCCCTTGTTAAACTGGTCAGTTACCCAAATCTTTCAACACCTGAGGACAGTGGATATAATTCACTTCATCTGGACAAATCAGGAGACTTATCGTCTGATTATGAGGGTTCTTTCCAAGAGTTATTTCAAAAACATGAAGATTCCAAAATTCCAGACAGTAAAAGAAAAGCAAGAAAGCTTGAGCGAGTTAGAAGGTTATCTACTCTTCGGGAACAGGGCTCGCAGTCAGAGACAGAAGATCATCATGGCAGTCCTAATTCGGAATATATGCTAACAGAAGAAAGAAATGTCAGTGAAGACCATGGAGTATTTTTAAAAGAACAGACTACTGAAGACTTAGTTGTAAATTATACAGATCTTTCCAGAACTCCAGCTCTGCAAATAGTCCATGAAATTTGCTTGCAAAGACAAAGATCAGGCCAAAATCAAGCCTCAGAGAATATTGATGGAACAGGAATATTTGCATTAGAACATGTTCTTTCTGGACTTATTGGCAAGAAAATGGGCCTTGAAAAATTAGATATTTTAACTGAATTAAAATACAGAAACTTAAAACATGTTCTTGCTATAGTTTTAGATGCTTTGACAGTGGAAAGTCTCTGCAGGTAGGTACTACTTCTGTTCCCACTCCTCACACCCATTTCTCAAAATGTTGAAAATGTTTCTGATAATAAATTAGAATAATTTCTTAAAATAATTGGGATTGTCAGTAGAATTTATTTTTCCTTAAATTAAGGAAATTATAAGAGGTTTGTCACTGGGGCAATCAAGTAGTTCTTTCTATGTTGTTCTAAAAATATATTTCCCAGAGGAGTTGGGGGAAAAAGGAGGGGATTGACAAACTTAAAACTATTACAGTACTTGTAAATTTTAAAATATTACAGTTTTTTTTTTTTTTTTTTTTTTTTTAAATCTGGGAAGTCAGTTCTTCTCACTACAGGTTCCCTAGTAATGCATAGAACTCAGAACACATTTTATAGTTTTTTTTGCATGTTTAATTTCCTCAGTCACTTCTAAGCACAAAGACAAAAATGCTTAAAGAATATTGCCTCATGGGTAATGTTCTCAATTCATTTGGAATCAACAGAAATTGTCACTTCTTTCAAAGAAACCAAGCCTGCCACGTGTTACTAGTTACAAAGGGAATGTGTAGAAGTATAATGGCACAGATATTTTCAGAGGACTTAATACATAAAAATGTGACTTTAGAAATAAAATTAAGTGGCTTATATAGACAGAAGAAACATCTAATTTTGTAAGCCAAAGATATTCTGCGTTATTTATATTGCAGTCATTCACTAGATTTGTCCATGTATTTCTGCACAATGATACAGAATAATGACATTTGTTTCATGACAACATAGTGAACTCTTGTAGTATATAGTAATAGTCTGTAAAATGACCAAAATAGTATGTGAAATAATGCAAAAAAAATCTTAAAAAGATAATTTTACTATTATGACTTCTGTGCTACTCTGCAAAACTCTGAAAATGGATAATTTTTTAAATTCATTTGTTCCAGCATTTGGAAAGTAAGCAAAAACTGGCGTGAAATCATTGTGCAAGATAAAAGTGCAGATAGGAGGAGAAAATCATATATAAAACAGCTGAAGGAAGAAGCTGGGGTAAGGTTTGTCTTAAAGGTAATACTTTTCATGTGTGAACAAATGCAGGCCAGAGGAAAGAGTAAACATCTTGCAAAACTATGGAAAGGTAGCTGGTAGCAACAGTTCTAACTAGGGTATGTAAAAGATTCTAACATGAGATTGTTATTGCATTTATTTTGTTCTTTTTCATCTGGTCCTGGCTTGAGTAGCAGTCTTTCCATCACATGATACCCCTTCCCCCACATCCTGATGATCTCTTCCTCAACTGATTCTGGCTTTGGATCTTAGACTCTGTTTATACCTTTGTGTCATGCTGTTCCTCATTTCCCATTTCACTCTAGTCTGCAGTCCATTAGTACCCACTCTGGACTTCTTGCCAATTATTTTCAGTACTGCTTGTTTCTGAGCTTCTTCATGGTGTACTTCTGAGCATCAGAAGGGCATATAGATCATTTGTTTTAAGGGGTTTCTTGAAATGTAGCGTGTTATTAATAGGAGTGTATTTTTTAAGAGATGCTCCATGTGTGCACACTTCAGGGTAACCTTGCTTTAACTGTGACAAAACTTGTTTGATCACTTCATGCTTGGTATTGAGATGTATCCTACTTAAGAAATATGAGGATTAGTTGAGAGTAATTAAGTGATAAAGGCTGTTGGCTTGTTTACCTGCTCACAGGGCTTTGTTTTTAATGGTTCCTATCTTGTCCCCTTACTAAATACAGTCTTTTAATGGGAAATACATGCACTATATGTCACTTCCATTTTTAATGTGTTGTTGCAAGGGAAAACTTAAGATATGAAGCAAAAGACAGCTGCAGATTCTAAATTAAATAAAACCCTGATATGCTTCTTTTTTTTTTTTTTTTCTTATAATTATCAACCATAACAGGAATATCTCCTGAAAGCTGAAGATGCTGCCACAAGACTTAATGTTCTCAACAGATCTGCTCTAAGGCGTGTTCAGGCACAAGCCAGAACTCCTGTACCAACACCACCTTCTCACATTGAGCTTACTCCCAGGAGATGCAACTCTGTTCCCCAGTTAACTAGTAGACAGGAAGAATATATAAAAGTAGGTGTCTAACAAACTATTAATTTTGGGGCTTTGGAAAACTCTAAATTACAAGAACTAAGTATCTCTTGTCTCCCTCATCTTGCTATAGGCTGCTAAAACTCTGTTCACCGATGAAGCTCTGAAACCTTGTCCAAGATGTCAATATCCTGCTAAGTATCAATTGGTAAAGAAACGGGGACTATGTAGCAGAGAGGCCTGTGCATTTGAGTTCTGTATTTTATGTCTGCATTCTTTCCATGGGTCAAAAGAATGTAATAGTTTATCTGCAAAACGGAAGAACAAAGAAGATGCTCCTCCAGGAAGTGTCCAAAGCAAAAGAAATTTAAAAAGACTTTAAATTTGTAAGACATGCAAGTCCTTACACTTGATTCCTTTCTACCTTCTCCTAAATTTCCAGTCTTGTTCGTATTCTTAAGTATGCACATTTTTGAAAGTCTAATTTGATGTGTTTTTGCTGACTTATCAGGGTAACTTCTCATATATGTATCTTAATCAGTTCAGTATCTTTTATGGTTATGAAAAAAGTGAATATTTTAAAACATTTTATGTCTTGTTTTACTGGCATGTAGTAGTTAGGTACTTACTAACATCTTAATTATTCAATAAAGTATCTTAAATGTAGTCTTCAGTATCTAGCTTACAGCATCTCATAGATTTTTAAAAATGTGATTCTTGTCTTAATGACAAATTAAAGAAAAATATTTTTTAAAATTTGGGGATTTATTTATTGTTCACTTTAATTTACAGTAAATACTTAAAAATTCTGTTAAAATTGGACCTTAAGTAGACATGCAAGAGATACTTCTACCTGTATAAATGGTGATACCTCACAAGCAAATTATTCATTGTCTGAATTTTATATCTGAATAATTAGGATAATAATTCCGTTGTTTTTAGCCTCCATAGTGCAAGTCAACAGAAGAGGAATCTAAATCAAAGTGATGCTCTGTTCTGTTATACTGGTTTTCATGGCATTTTTCCCTCTCCTGAAAATTTCAGGTGACATGTATCTAAATAAGCTGTTGCATTCATCTTTTGATGTGGACTTGTGCTGTATACTTAGACGTAAATTCAGTTCCCAGATACTGGATCATTTTCATACTTTTTTTCTTGAGTTAAAGGACAGAAATCTTCCTTTCTCCATCTGTAGAATTAATAAAGGAAACTTACTGATTTAGCACTTGAACAAAATATACTGACCATTTGCAGAACAATAACTCAATCTGTCTCCCAGATTAAGTGAATTTTATGTTTAAGTCCTAGTAATTTTAAACAACTTGAAATACAGACAGCACAGTACTCACTGCATGAAGATATAATGTCAATTTACATCTCCAATTGTCACTTTTCTACTTGCCATTTCAAGGAGATTTTTTGTCACAAACATCTTGCAGAGTATTTATAGTCAGGTCTTCCCTGCCCTGCACCCCCATCCTTTTTTGGTCTCATATTTTGTTTGTGACTTTGTAATTTTACTGTGTGTATTTGTAGGTAAGCCTTAGCTCTGGGCTGTATTTAAAAAGCATCTTGATAAAATGGGCTTTCAGCTAAGTCATAATCTGTATGTTTGCTTGTCTTCATATTTATTTATTCACATCTGTTACTTTTATTGTCTTCAAATTATGAATTGGAACTTCAGGTGTTTTTTTCCCCTTCCACACCACCGGTGGATATTTAAGGGAAATGAACTGAGATAATTTAGTTCAAGATGTTCTAGAAACCTAATTTCCTATTTCTCATTTCTAACTGTTGTAGTTCAGTTAGTCCTCGTAGCATATTTGATTTCTGGGATAGTGTTAGTAGTTCCACACAGCATTTGGAAGGAGGAGGAAAACTATGGTAAGTAAAATGCCATGGTTTTAGTACCAACCTTATTAACCATGCATAACAGCATTAAAGAAGGGATCAACTGAAGCTTCTGGTAGAAAATCATGTTTATTGTATTAATTTAATTATCAACAATTTAATTCCATGCTCATTTGCATTCTGTTAAGCCTTTGTGTTATTCTTGTCTAGGGTTAGATTGGTGGCTCTTGAACTGGAAGGCTGAAAGAGGAGTTTAGATAAGATCTGCTCTGGGGGGGATAACTCAGGAAGGATTCTGGGGCAAGCCGGGAAACTTAAAGATACCTTTATACATAGTTTTGTCTTAGAAAAAAATTTAAATCATTACAAAAAGATGATGGCAAATGGGGAAAATAGCTAAATTATTTGATTTAATACTTGTATTTTCTTTGTTTTGAACTTTGTGTTCAAGGTCTACTTGAAAGTTAATTGGATTGGTTCTTTTAAAATTTTTAGATATGAAATAAACACTTCTAAAATAGACAGTTACTAGTTTCAGTGAAAGGTTAAATTGACAGGACGAAGAGGAATTTCCTGTGTAGAAAGTTGTATTATGCAAGATTCTGATTACATGTAGTTTTTAGCTTTGTAATAAATTCATTTCGCTTAGCATTTGTTGACAGTTGTCATCAAACTACCAAATAAAATAGGTGATGGTAGCAGCTGCAATGCAGAATAAGTACAACATATCAAACTATGCCAGAGTGCTATACCCATTGCTGCATTTTGCCTTTGCTAAATATCAATTTACCCTGTCTCTAACAAAGAAAAAAATTGAGCCTTAAATGCACCCTTGAAATTAGTGGGAAAGTTATCACAGATGCTGAGATTTAACTCATCATTCTGATATGCAGTATTGTAGCCTAATCTGGAAATACATGAGGAGAACAAGTCTCATGTTAATCACTTTAGCAATATTTCTCAAAGTATGTCTTTCAAAGTACTACAGGTGCACCTGTTTCAAGCAACCACCTTTGGATGGAAAGCCATATGTGAGCTTAGTTTAAGAACCAGTTGTTAAGTATGCTTTCACTTAGGGGAAAAGTTCTGTTAAGAGATGTGAATTTATACAAAAAGTTTGCTTTTGCTAAATCTGAAGAATTTGGTAAGAACAGGGCTATCAAATTGGTTCTGGTATGGCTATTATTCCAATTTGTAAAATAAAATGGTCAGTGATTGTTAGGGTATCCAGGGTATTCATGGCCACCATCTCCTTTTTTTTTTTTTTTTTTTCTCTACTGGACTGAATTAATTTTCAGAGTCCTGGACCTCGTAGTTGATCAGTACTGCTGCAGCTTTAATGACTAAAGTTTGTCAGGTACTAGCACCACTCTCTAGCATAGAAAAAAAGGATGCAGAATTCTTCCTCAAGTAGAAACAGTAGGATGAGTATGCTGGAGAATTTCCTAAAGTATTCTGCCTATGATTATTCTCCAGTTGCAGAATTTTTGTTATAGTATTAAGATTGTGAGAAAGGGAGGAATGAATTGTCTTTCACTCTGAAAGACATGGATAATGAGGTTAAAATTAACGCCTAATAAAATATATCTACAATATTGGTTTATGTATTTGCTGCTGAAATTTTTTTTTGTAATTCACATTTCCCTTCAGACAGGCATGTCCTCTAATGGGAGGAGAAATACTGCCTACAAAAAATTAACGTCCAATGAATTCTTTTAGATTTCTTAAAGTGATGGCTTGAGCCAAAACTGTGGGTTTGAATTCTAAACAAGATTTCTTAGAAATAGCCTTAGTCTGCTGACAGACCTTGCCTTAAAAGTCATACTTCATAAATCTTTTTTTTTTAAGTAGCAGCTATAAACTTCAAGTGGTCTCTGAGAGGGAAATCGAGATGAATTAAGTCTCTGATCATTCTTTCTTTGGTGACAAGGAACTTGGGGAAAAATGTTATAAATTTTTCTAATTGTTTATAGCATAGAGAAAGTATGCTTTAACAGTAACTCTAGCTAAAAATGGTAAGAAAAGTTGTTCATTAAATTAAGGAGCTCATCAACATCTGTCAGATTTTCCTTTTCTATATATTGGTTATTCATTAGTACCCTTTGGCATTTTAGACTACTTAAGTTAACTTTTAATACAAGAACTAATTCCCTTTCTTTGTTTTCATAGGCACATGAAGAAATGCAGGAATGACAGATTAGAAAGGGATTCCTGGTTCCTGGAGTCTAGTGCTGAGATCTTGTGTCAACTCATGAAACTGTCTTAAAACTGGGTAGAATCCCATCTAGTTACCTTTGTATTGGAGGTCTATTCCAGATTGCTCTACTAGTCACTTAGTTGCCTTTTTTCAACATTGCCATTAAAATAGCTGTTCGCTTCTGTTACTCACATCTTTCCCCCAATGTTGAGACTGTGTAGTATAAATATCTTCTCACCCTTTGTATCACTGACAAAACAACCTGAACTTATTATAATCTTATAGATGCATCTTCTGTTCCTTGGACTGTTTCAATGACTCTTTGCTGTTTCCATTTGAATCTATTCTTTGAGTGTGTGCAGCCAGTATTCCAGGTTAAAAGCTCCTCACAACCTTGAATATTATCAGTGCTTTCCTTGGTCTACCAGAAATACTTGGAAATACTAACACATCCTAAGAGTAGAATTTCTTTTATATGGCTTCTGCACATTTGTAGATTAGTCACTAGGTGTAGTACTCCAACATTCTTCTCTCTCAAATTTTGAAAAGGTAAGATCCCAATTTCTTCCATAAATTCTTACTGAACCTTAAGTATATAACTGTGTACTTCGTACTACTAAGCTTCAGGCTTTTTCTCTGCTTCAGTCTTGTCGTGAATTAATGTTTTCTGTGTTTATAATGTTTAAGTGCAAATTCTTTGTAGTGAATCTTATAGGATTTTTTGATGTAAAACTTATAGCAGATTGTTATTACTTATCACATGCCCCGACAAAATCTAACCACTTTTTGGGAATGTGTTTATTTTTACTTAAGCAAAACCAAAGGTTAAGAAAAAGCAAAGCTTGCTTTTACTGTCTGTGACTTCCTGAGCTCTGAATTCTTGAAATGCTCATTACAGGAAAAAAAAAATGTAACGCTCTTTTATGGTCATAATTTTCACAAGCCTTGGTACAGTGTTGGAATCTGTACAAACTTGATGGAAGCCTAAGTGTTTTTAAGACCTTTTTGAGCTGGATGCTACTGGATGATCAGTAAAGATACCAACTATTCAGCTGATCATATGAATGGCATGGAGTTCTGGATGAATCAACAAGCACCAGTGTTGAACACTGGATGCTTCATATAAAAATATTTCTTTACTTTGGAGACTGGAGTTCATATGTTAAAAGGGACTCCACATTTTCTGTGCATTCAAAAACTATATCTGAAAACAATTGTGTGAGTGTTGCTGAATGGTGTCTTAATTCTGTGGGCACCTTCAATTTCTGGCTAATGGGATGTGGAATCTGTGCATTTCAGCTGCTCCCCTTCAGTCCTGAACCATGGTGAAAATCTGCTTCTGAGGTGTTTAAGCTTAAACAGCGCGTCATGACTAGAACCAGCTAAAGTGGTAGAAGGATAGTAACTTCTGGCAAAAGGTGGGTAGTTAGCTGAGAAGTATTAGTAGACTAGATAAAAACACTTGCTAGAAGCTATGTTTATCACTTGGAACTGCAGAATAAAACTGCAGTGGTCTTCTACTTCAGTAAAAACATTGATTAAAGTGCTTCTCATCCATAAATGAAAGACTCCAATCTGATGTTCACGGAGCAGACGCTAATATTCTTTAAGTCCTAAGAATGTATAGGAAATTATTCAGGGCCTGAAGAACATGCCTCCTAGAAATGTTTCATTCAGACAGTACTCAAGTAGCTCCATGACTTGTCTATACATTGGTCACTGAGATCCAAAATTATTTTTTCCTCCATTTTGAATCAAGTATATCTTCCTCATGCGTGGTCTGATAGATTAGATGCTACACAAATGCAGCAATAGCAACATCTCTGTTTTTAAACACAAAGATTGGTTGTGTTGAGAACTTTCTCCTATCTTTCAAAAAAAATTCTACAAGAAAAGTACTCCCACAAATTGTTGGAGTTTTATGTTCTTTCATCCTTCCTGATTCTTCTTTTCAATCTTTCCTCACTGTGTACTCTGGAGTTCAAAAGCTATTGTTGGGATATAGTTATTCTCTAGCCTTGCTGCTGAATGTGTTTCTGTCAAGAAATGGTTCAAGACTGAATTCTAAAAGGGCAAAGTAAGATTTTTTTTTTTTTTTTAATCTTGTGAAAGGCAAGATAGGGATACAGTTTTCTGTTCCAAACATAAATGCTTGCTGGTGTATTCATTTAGGTCTTGTTCTGGATTTCTTTAGTTTAAACAATTGTCATCACCTAGAGAGAATGTCACACAACAAGGAATGGATAACAAGAAAACAAACTAATTCCAGGAAATGCTTTGCTCAATTAACTAACTGAAATGTGAATGTATCTCAAGGGCCAAGGTACTTTCCTCACTGTAAATAGACCCAGATTTCAAATGCACACATTCTGCTGATGAAAATATTTTATCACAAGGGGGCACCAAAGGTTTTTCTTACAGAACAGAACTTTTTTTTTTTCATTTAACCTTTGTACATTAACTCAACATTACAAATGCAAAATGTTTTAAATAGCTGGAAGTACAGATGGCCGTAATTCCTGTCTGCAGGAGCTGCGTACCAAAATCTCCAAATTTCCACGAGAAGAGTGGCATCCTGGAAAGCAACTGAGATGGTATTATTTTTCCAGAGCCTCCTTTGTAGGGTGGGCACACAGCCAGGTCCTACAGCAACCAGGCAAGATTGGTCTGAACAGGCTCCAATCCTCTGTCTCAGCCACAGACTTATCATCCAGCAGTCTCTATGCCAGCCTGGTACTGGCTGCAAAATGTAACTGCCCATCACATTTTAAAATGATAGTGGGAAAAATGTTTTGTGTGTTTTTCATACTTAATTGAGGCTCTGATGGCTTCAATGGACAAGAAAGGGAAAATTTTAACTTTAAAAAAATCAAATTTGGGGTGGAGCTAAGTATTCCCATGCCAGTTTCTAACCAATATCAGAATCACAGCATTTCTTCTTAGTTGAAGCTTGTCAGACGAAGTCTGGAGTGATAACTTGGGATTTTTGTGTTCTTTAACTAGATACTTTTGGAGTCCAGGAGAGCAATAGGCAGGAAAGAAGAATAAATGGGGGGGACAACGGGGGAAAGCTGTAACTTTGTCTACTTTTCTGAAGTCTTGAAATCTTAAAAAGCTCTTATCAGTTATTCTTACACCATTCTCATGACCTGCGTGTTGGCACTACTCTGTTCTGGAAACTAATGTATATGAAATCTTTTTCTTTCCTCCTGATATTTTCTTAGCTGGATCAGTCTCCCCCTCTGCTTCCTTAGTGCTGGACAAGCAGCCATGGCAGTGTAATGCAAAAGTCTAGATCAGCGGTCAGCAGGAGGTGCTGCCTGAAACAGCACTGGTGCTATTATGAATTCATAGGCTGGATGCATCAGTAGTATCTCCTGTAGATAACTTAGCTGGCAGCTGGGGAATCCTGGGCTTGGACTGTTGTTGGCACCTGCTTGCTTGTAACAGCAACACTCAAATGACATGCATGCATTTACTGTTTCTTGTTGGGTATATGCTACCTGCTGCCAGGCAATGATTTTGTTGAAGGATACGTTTAGCATCATTGGCATATATTATTCCTATCTACTGAAGCTACTGCTTACGTCTCTTCTGTGAGCTCTTCTGTGAGCCCTACCCTTGGATAAAGAACCTGTAAGGCAAGATCAAGGAACTGCTGATCCAACTGAAACCAAGCTACAAGTAACACTGGAAAAAAAAATCATGAAACTTGTTTATGAAACTTGTTTATACAACTAAAACTAAGAAGTGGTGGTAAACTTGTAAAGCTTGAACTAGTGATGCCAAAATGCATTGCAAACCATGACCCCAGTTTTATCTACATAAGAAATAGAGAAGAGACAGTGACAGTGCAATCTTCCATACGCAGTGCCAAAATTTCTAATGCATCCCCTGACAGTGAAACTTCTGTGAGAAATATCTGCAATAGGTTATTCTGATCTGTGTATCTTATGTTTCATTTGAAAGCTATGTTATGTTAACTGTAGTAGGGCTGCTAGCAATAAACTCTCTGCCTTGCTGTAAATTTATTCACGTGTCATTTTTTTAAAATCTTCTATGAGGCTTAATAGCTGTGGGTCTAGTAGTTCTGTCCTGATTTTTATTTTCTCTTCAGAAAATGACTATTTCTGAGACACTTCTTCAAACTGCCACAATCTTGCTGAATAGTTTTTTTTTTTTCCTCCAATCAAGTGTTAATGCTCCTTTCCAAAATTAGAAAAGATGCTGCAATGTTCTCCTGAAGTTCTAGCACTTCTCTTCTCTGAAGATGATAATGGGAATTTCTGAAGAGATCAGGTATTGCAGGTATGAAGAATGTAGCTGACATGTACAAGGTAGCAAGAGTACAAATATGCATCATAAATTTCTAGGTAGTTCTACCGAATTCCAATTCAATTTCCAGGTATGCCTCTGTATTTTTTTTTTTTTTATAAGGCTTGTACTAAGGAAAGGGAAATCAAACTTGAAATCAACTCTTTGAACTTGATAAGACACCTCTACTAACTCTACCTCACCTTGTTAGAGTATAAGATTGTTATAGGAGTCCACGGGCCATTGATGACATGGACAAAGTGTAGAATATTCTCCACTGACCATCCAAATTTTACCATCCAAATATTAAGGTCGAGCTCTCCTGCATCTCTTCCTTTACTATTTAACACTTCCTATCTTAAGCACTTTTTTTTCTTTTCACCTAGACTATCTTCGGGAATATTTTTTTCTCCTGGTGTCTGTGTTAACATTTTCCAACAGCTACAGGATCGTGTTAAGCCGTGCTGTAAACCTGTATGATCAGACTCCACACGTGGAGGCCATGCCACTGCAACAGCTGCCTTCTGCCATTTTGCTACTATAATCGTTCCAGGCATGGAAGGGCCAGCTATCTGGCGATGAATTCATGCTTTCCCCTCAGGGTCCAACTCCCATTTTGGCAGCCCTGTAGTCAATATTTAAACAGGTTTCCTAGCATCTGTTTTCTGATCATGAGATCGCTGCTTTCACAGATGCAAAAACGAAAAAGTATATGGCGATCATCCAAAAGAGAAAGAATGGCTATGTTTAAGAAAGGGTGGATTTTTGTAAGGGTGGTTAAGCATTAAGGATAACATATGATGAAGCACCCACATCTATCTGAGATGAGAAGTTTCCATTGAAATCAATGGAAATTAATTCCTAGCTGCCCTTGACAGGCATTTAAAAAAAAATGTTATTTACTAGTTTTGAATGTCATTAATTATGGGGGTGTTCATGATTTCACTGTGACTATTGACAGGAGTCAAACACAGTTTAACACCAAAAAGCACAAGTGGCCATTTGGATTTAACGAAGCAGACCAGTTTATGTCTTTTCTTCACTGGAGGAAGTCATGAGGAGACTTGTTCACTCAGCAGGCTGGCATAGCCTATAGGCTTGTTTCTTTGGGTACAAAGTTGCTTCAGCAGTTTTGATCTGATTTGCCTAGGTGATACTTTAAAGCACTGCTCCTGGTAAATGTTTGATAGCCAAGGAACACTTGAAGTTTTGGAGGAATGCTTTGAAAGGGACAATAACGAGTTAGAGTCTTGACTGGAGGTTTACCTCTCCAAATGGCTCTTCAGTAATGAGCAGAAGAGGGAGATGCCAGTGGGGATGGATAGGACCCATTTATGTTACCCTCTAATTTATATTCCTTTGCAAAGCTGTGTGGGCCTTCTGCTTGACTACCATTTTGTCAAAATACTAATAACTTGAGACCTATTTCCATTTTCCATATATTTTATTTTTTTGTTTTTACTTTCTCCTGTTCAGAATTTTACTGGTATAGCCTTATTCGTAACTTGTTCTCTGTCCTGCCCAGCCATTCATCTTTTCTACATGATCAGATGCTCTTTGGGGTAGATCATAGCTTTGATTATATTTATGAAATGTTTTTTTAGGTCTGCACCTCTGTTAAAAGAAATATTAATCAAAATTAAAAGAAGAGGAGAACAGTGTAGAAAGAAAAATGTGGAACAGGAGAGAAATGATCTGAATCTTTATATCCCAATTTTATCAGATGATGAACTTTATCTGGCAATATAAAATCAGGAGTGAAAGGTTCTGTTTCTCCAAACGCACATGCAAACACTGGTCAATTTAAATGCATGCTGGTAACTAAGGGAATGAGAAAGCGATGATGACTGCAAACAGATTCTCCATGAGAGTACAGTGTGTATTTCCTGATGAGCTCCCTCCAAAATGCAGTCTTTGAAGCATACTACAAAGAGACCAAAGACCTAAGAGTTTTATACCAAAATACACCAGATGACGGGAGAGAAAAAGAACTATTGTTTTTATTATTGACTTGTTTCCAGACTTCATTTCTATCTAAGCTGACTTGTGGCTTCCACTTTGTATTTTAAAAAAAGATTCATTCATCATGTTTCTATTGTTGTTTGTTCTTCTAAAGTTATGAGCAAGTACGGAAGTTTAAGAGAATGTTATACACCAAAGATTATATCTAAACCTACATCAGAAAGAAAAAGAGAAGGGGGAAAAGGGGTAAAATCCTTCTCTGAATCTTAACCTAAAGATTTAAAATCATACTAAGTAGTTTGGTTATAAGACCATGCCGTCTCATATATAACGCCATGCAATTCTGCTACCTGTTGGAAAGATTTCACTTTACTTTTTATGGACTATCTTCTTTTGTATATTTCTCATACATATATGTTAGCTATACCCATTTGAAATATTTCATAATCACAATAGAATGTGTCCTGGTACATGGCACTAAGAAATCAGGTGTTTAAATGTGCCATTTGGTGTTAATCTGTCACCTTTTACTGAAGAGAAGCTACATAGAGAGCTTTGCTTACGAGTGGTTAATAATTTGTCAGAATACCGACCACAAAAATTAAATTGTCTGTAGCTTACTTAGGTTGGGAGACTGAAACTTTATATTTTGTTCCTTGCTTCTGTTGAGTATACTTTTCAGACATATCAAACTTTTGGCCAAAATGTGTATCTTGGCTGTGATATTATTCAGACTTATTTCTTAGGTTTTTGGAAATACTGTTATTCCCTTATGTGAAAAACAAGACATAACAAAACACACTAAAAAGCTAAACTGAGAGCAAACAGCACTCCACCAAGACAATTAGAGGCATTATTCTGGTATTTAGTAATTAGAGCAATGATCAGGGTGCATGGCAGTGCACATCTGAAGTAAAGGCTGCAAAATACCATGTCTTTCCAGGAAATTAAGCAATTTTTCTCTGCCTCTGAGATATTAGATTTGCTGCTTGTTTGTTTTTGATAGTTGTCAGTTCCTGGACCATCAGTCGTAGTCCCTGAGCACGTGCATTTCTCCTGTTTTACTTGATCATGAACTCCACCAAAGTCATGTATCGATTACAATAATCCTTTTTTTTCACATCTAGAGAGTATGTCTGGAGATACTGTATAGTTCTGTGTTCTGTGTAAGCAGGCACAATGATAAGAGTTTGCTGGGAATGGGAAGCTCTTTGTCCATTTTGGGTCCTCCTTGAACACAAGTGTTGGATTTGGCTTCTTAGAGGAGACCTTTATGTAAGTTGTACACATGACCTATTGTACTGCTTCTGATCCCAGTGGGATTTATGCCAAGCCACTGGAATCAGTACTGTTCTGTAAATGCGAAGCAGTAAAACCTCTGAGGGAGATTTTATGAAAACAAAACAAAACAAAAACAAAAAACACCTGTAGGTGACTGAAGAATTCAAGCAGTTCTAGGATCAGATACCCACTAAATAGGAAATTTTCATATCTCAACTGTAGAGTACCTAAAATCCACTGAAATTCACATTTAGGAGCCTGAATTCCTCCGTCATATACAGCTTCAGCTAAACATGTCAGAAATATGGTTTTCTATTACATCCCATATCTCCTTGAGCCCACTAACATTCTGGGAGTTGTCTCTCTTCCACTTCTCAGTGTCTTTTCTCCTTCCCCCAGGCTGTTCATAAACTTCTCCCTAAGTGAGGGGAAACGCGGCTGCCTTTGGATTTCTGCTAAGTCAGGGCCTGGAAGCAGTGGGAAGAGGGGCAGGCTGTTACCAAGGCTGCAGCACGGGTATCCCATACCTCCCAATGGAGCCGTTGGCACCTGCCAGGAACAGCCCAGGTTACAGCTTGGCCTGAGGAACACCAAGCTCCTCTCCTTTTCTTACTTGGCTCTACCACAGATGGGACTTGCTTTGTTACCTGGGATCAAGCCTCACTTAAAGATACAGATTTATGATGTAAATCCATTTGTCATTAGCTGTATGGTTTGAGATTTTTTTAAGGGCAGTATCCCAACTGGCTGAAGAGATTTGCTAATGTAGGAGAAAAGTTGAATACCATTTTGGACTAAGAACTTCTTAGATTGGTTGAGAAGAGAGTGTTTTTTTTCATTTTCCTCCAAATATCCTCAAATTCCTGTTTCCCAGCATCTCTTTTGGGACCGTATCGTCAGTGTGCCTGACATGTGAGTCCCATGCATTGTTTGCAGTGCCATAGCAACCCGGGCTTGCCGTGAGCCGCGCAGCAGAGCCAGGCTGCCTTGGTGCAGACCAGGAGTTTAGAGCCAGGCCCGGCAACTCTGCAGCTTCTATTTCTGACCTGCAGGGAAGGATTTCACCTTTGCAAATGAGGTTGTCAGCTTGCAGGGGTGGACGCCGGCCCTTTTGTGTGTAGCTCCAGCATGCAGTCGAAGAGGCTTACCACTGGTATGTAGCGCTTCCTAAACAGGGTAACAGACCGACTCCGTGTCAGACATGAGTCTGACCCCTGGCGTGGTTGTCTCAAGTTCAGAGACAGTGACAAAAAGGAAAATGATTTGGAACTGTTAGGTTTAAACTTTTTTAGCAAAATTAATTAATCTGAAGAGAGAGCCGGACTGTCTTAAGTGGTATCACAGAGGATGGAGACTTTTCCTGGAATGCGTGAGATTTGGCTATTTGAGAACACCCCAAACTCATTTGTTTTTAAATTTTAATCTTATGATTCATAGCACTTGCTGCTCAAGGCTCCCAGAGCCTCATGCAAATCTGTATTTTCATTAAAACCAGCAAACTTCTAGTCATCAGTTTTGCAGAGGAAAGATGACAAGAAGTTAGCTGATATATATCAGAAAAAAAAGTTAAATGATACTTTCATTATATTTAAATAATTCATGTGATATTTGACCTTTTTATATATGGGTTAACATTTCTGCATTTTCTTAGAGTTTATTGTATTTCCTCAGGTTATATTGTTTTATCTCTGAATATCCAAGAAGGTTGTTGTGCCTCATTACCTCTTGTTTCTGTCCAGTACTCATATTTGAACAAACTTGATTGTATTCCTTGTACAATGTATAACAATTCATTTTTCTATTTCAGAGCCTCCATGTATAACAGAAGACGTGTTTGTAAGTATGCTTTATAAGGCTTGATCATACATTTCATCTTGTAACAGTAGAGCAAAACAACAACAACAAAAGTTACTGGAAACTGTTTTCTGGTTTCATCCCTCTTCTAAGTATGGAATGACAGAACAGTGTCTTACAATTTTCTCAGACAAAGGAAAATAATTAGTTTGAAAAATAATTAGTAAAAAAATAAAAAAGAAAAAGGAGAAAAGGGAAACTGTGGTGAATAAAGATGAAAAGAAAAGCAAAATATATTGAAGGAAGGAAACAATAAACTGTAAGGTTCAACATGACCAGTTTAACAATCTTTCCCACAAAATATCTAAGAAACAGTTGCATTCCTTTCCAAAAATAATTTTTAATTTCTTTTCAATGTTAAAAGACTGATAGAATTTGTATAGGCTGTATTTGTACATAAAAATTGCATGAAGGCAAAACTGTCATCAATTTCATGAACTGTAGTTTTTGACCAATTTTTAGCACATTGACTTCCAGCTGCAATTGGAAAACAGCTTTTTCTAGGTATAATTTTGACTGTACAGGAGGAAAGCTAGCATGGGATGAAATTAAAATTCTTCCTGGCACCAAAAAAATCTAAGTTATAATATCATATATGAGACTCTATAACCTATAATGTGCAAATATGAAAGCACAACTATGCTTTTAAATGAAAATAAGACTGACCACAAAAAAAAAAAAAAAAAAAGAACCTGAGGAAAGCATGTTGTGTATATCAATAGATGCAGTAAGTAGCAAAGCTTGCATTAATAAGATCATAAACGTTTTATTGATTAATGATCCAGTGTGTTTATATTTCTTGCTGTTATATGGGACTACAGAGAATTATATTCCTTGCAAATTAAAAACACATGTTACCTGCGTATTCTTCAGCAGCTTATACTTCAGCCAGTAATAAATGAATTCTTTTGAATTAGTCTTTTGAAATAGTGAAATATTAATATTGCTATATAGCAATCTTCAGATTCCTCTTTATCAGTTTAAAATCTAATTGTGCATTACCCAAACCAAATGTGAGGCAAATTACAGTTGGTTTCTAATGATTTTCTTTGTTAGTTGCGATAATACTTGCTGAATTGAGATTTATGGATCCTATTCACTGCTTAGTGACATTAGTGGGAGAATTTTCTGTTGACTTCAAAACGCTTTAGTTTAGACAATTTGGTAAATATGATCAGTATCTTAATGTCTCCAGGTCCATGGTACTACAATCGCACTGGATCACAGGCCTGTGATCCAAATGATCAAAAAGCATGATCTCTGTAAAGCAAAAAGCCTTGCTTTCAGTGTTGTCAGCTTTTTCTGGGATTGAGCATGAGCTAACTTGCCTTTCCTGTATCAGTCAAAGCAGCCACCACAAGTGCTTAGGAATAGATGTTGGCAGACGAAGAGTGGACAAACACCACCAGGGGTGGTTGTGGCTTGTTATGCAGCACATAACTCAGGACCTTCCTGAGTTCATATTAAGAGTAGATTAGTAGAGATTTCTTCTTTACTGAGTATAAGCTATCCTTAATCAGTTCAGACTCTGTGGAGTTTGGATCAAGATGTTGCCCGTCTACAAATGATATCACTGACACTGTGTGTAACCTCTCTTTAACACTATTCCTCACTAGTACATTTGAATGCTATGACCTTGTGAAAGAGAAAAAGGTTTCTGACAGAAAACCTTTGCTGATATTGGTAAACAGAATTGACTTGGGTGCATTCTCCTTGTGTTGCAAGGCAGAAATAATATTCAAGAAACTGTTAAAACTTTTCAGAAGTCGTCATGATACTGAAGACATTTCTGAAGACAAATATAATAATGTTCTTCTACCTTTTGTTGAAATGAAATCAGGGGTGGTGGTATTGTTAAGGTTGGGATTCTTATTTATTGATTCAACAACAGCAAAAAAAGACAACAGCTGTATTCTACTAGCAGTTTATGAGTCTTGTTTGCAGTACTTAAGAGGGGTCAAAAGGTAAAAAAACCTGTAGATGCAGCCTTGACTTCTGATGAAGTCAACTGGAAGCTTCCCAGTTTTGGGCATATACTGCTTGCTTGGTGAGCCAAATTATAGATCAGTAAATTCACTTTTGTTTCCTAAACATTCCCTAAACCATCTCCAAGCAGCACTGTGGGAGTAGAAGCAGGCTCTGCTGAACGTTTATACTCTTCTTATTCCTCAGTGGGAGAGAGAAAGGTATAATGCGGGGAATTTCTAGACTATTAGCTTATGCATTTTTTCAAAAGTAAACATGCAGATGTCCAGCATTTAGAATCTGCTGGGTTTACGAAGGCTTTATCTGTAAATTTCTTGGCTAAGGATTTAACTTCACGTGTGTTTTTTAAATTGTTAAGGACCTCAGTGGTGTGCAATGGCCAGAATATAAAGATGACGCAATGACTGTATTCTCAAAAGTGAGAAATAACATTTTACAAAAGTTTGCTTGTCATATCTCATGGAAAAAAAAAAACATTGTTTGAGGTAAAAGTGCATTCAAAACCTGTTAGCATAGATTACTATAAGCCTTGCTTTCTGGTTTTGTGTCTCTGTAGGAAGAGTGCTTAGCCACAGATGATATGCTTGTGGACTACTTCAATGAATTTTTGAGTCTTCCAGTAAGTACCTTACAGAAATCCTTTTCAAAATACAATAAACACCTTACTAAGATTAGTAGTAAGGTAATCCATTTTAGAACATTTTGCATTTTGCCACAAGGAAGCTAAATGACTTTTACAATTTGTTGTATTTTAATGGTAGTAACTCTTACTAGTCAATGTAATTATCGGTGTCAGGAAAATAACACTTCTGGGGACGGATTTTCTCCTCCAAATTTACTTATTTAACTCACAGTGTACCAAAATATGAACAGTAAATGAAAAAGATACATAAATACTTAAAAAGTATAAGGAGTCCACTTTTATTCCAGTATCATGATGTGCTGATAAAACCAATGATTGTCCTTTTAAGTTCTTCTGGCAATGCACTCAGCAATTAATAAACATTTTAGCCCAGGAACCAACACTGTGTTTCTTCATGTCTGTGAAGGCCTCAAAATTGGTGCTCGCCTCTTTTCCACCTCCCATCTCTAGCTAGAAGGATGCAGCCTTACACTGTATTCTGTGCGCTGATCCAGCACTTAGACCAGCAAATCCAGTGCCCTACACTTTGCTCCTTCCTCACCAACTCACCAACTACCCTGCCACCCCACAATCTCATATAAGTCACATATACTGTCCTGCTCCCTCTGTGTTGCAACTTCACCTATTTTCATCTTAATACTCCTTACTTAGTAGATCCCCATTTTCTCCGTTGGCACACATCACATACATATTCCCCTGCATGGTGGCACAGACCTTTCTACAGCATCTCTCAAAGTTTCCATTGGACCTCCCAACCAGAGCTGCCCCACAACCTTTCACTTTCCTAATCCACTGCAGCCAAACATGTTGCATATACTCATTTCTGCAACTTGCTTGGTAGGAATCACTGCTAGCATTAGGAAGGGGCAGAATATTTCTTGGATGCTCCTTGGCCAGTATTGGAATAAATTCAGTTAGGATTCAGGCCTACCAAGTTGATCTACACTTACATGTACTTTCTAAACCATATCACACATTTGTCTGAAATACGCATAATGGGAGTTGCGCATGGGATGCCTATATCAATTTTTGATATGAAAATAGAATCTTGAAGCTTAAAACAACCATATCAGAGTGTGGGTTTTGTGCACAGCAGTGATACTAACTTCTAACAGGATCTCAGGCTTTATACACTTTCACCTCATTGCAAGATTCCTAAGAAAATTTTTTACAAAGCTATGGAGACACAGCCAGAAGAAAATGTATGTTGAGAGTGTTGGGTTTCTCTCTCTTTTTCTGCAGCTGTTTAGGATAATTGCCTAAATCCAAGCCTAACTACCTAGCCTTTAACGCCAGGCCTCCTTTTGAGGCTTCCATCCATATGCCAGATTTTTCTTAGCACAGAAATACCATCCTCCACGCCTTCCCTGCTTATTTGGAAACTATGCTTCAGGTTTTCCCAAAATCACAGAGGATGGAGTGGGAAAAAAACTTCAGCCTGCTTAGTATCTGGGTCTCCTTGGATATGCACTGATTTCAGGACATCTTTTAGAGGCCAAAATTCTCTTTGGCCTCACAGGGCTCCTCAGCCCTGAGTCCTGGCTCAGTTCAGCAGCTTTGAAATGCAACAATTGTCCAGGCACTTCTGACTGCTCTTGAAGCCCACAGAAAAGAGTTCACAGACAGTCCTGAGTAAACACTGTTTTATGCTGGTAATCTTGGTAGGTTTCTAAAACGACACATGGTCTCTCTTTATTTATTTACATACTTTCATGAAAACAGAAGATGTATTAGCTATGTTTATTTGTCATGTTCTCATAATTGGTTTTATTTTCTCTTTGATCTTTTCTTGGGGATTTACCCTCTGCAGGATTAAGTTCTATTAATGCCTTGGGTTCTGCGGTTTGAATATTTTATATTCCCAACTTCCCTCTCCTTCTCAGAACACTTCTACTAAAACAGCGCCTTGAAAATTCCATTGCTTTATTCTTGTTGTGCTTATATGCTGTTGCCTAGAAACTCTATTACCCAGGTGTGTTAGTAGTTAGGCAACAAGTTAAACTGAAAATATTGTGTGACTTGATACAAGAAATCAGTGGTAATATGTGCTTATTTTAAGAGCCTGTCTCTGTATTGATTTATAATGCACCTCTGGCATATGGAAAATAATATCACTGGGAACTTGCTATAGCAGCAGATTTTTTTTTCTTTGATTTACAAAATATCTTTTAAGCAATAATATAGATATAATAATCATCAGTAAAACCTGACATGAATATCTATGTAATCCAAAGAATTACATATTGTAATGGAAGACAGTTTGTTAGGAAAATAATATTGAAAGATAAAATAATAGA
The DNA here is from genome assembly GCF_011077185.1 of Oxyura jamaicensis. Classification (NCBI taxonomy): domain Eukaryota; kingdom Metazoa; phylum Chordata; class Aves; order Anseriformes; family Anatidae; genus Oxyura; species Oxyura jamaicensis. Next base: position 136,990,668 of record NC_048894.1, on the reverse strand, counting down.
AAAAATCCCATGCGGGCAGTTACTGCCAGTAGTACAGTGATTTCACAGCAGCAAAAATCAATCACATGGCATACAAATAAGTTTTACTTTCCATAGTAAATAACTAAAAATGAAAGATGTAAGAGAAACATTGGTATGGATGCATTTCCATTTTGAGCTGGTCAGGAATCCCTAGCACTGGAATCTTTTATTCAATTAATTAATTAATCCAAGATTACGCTTACCCAGGAATGAAAATTCAGAAGTCTGAAATCTCCATGCAGCTCTGTGTTGCAGGCCTCAGTAAGAAAGTGCAGTAGTGTCAACTTGTTTCTCATGCTCCTACCTGCTATTTGTTCCACTCCAAAGTCCATGCTGGGGCCTTGCCTCTCATCTTCCAGTTACCAGTTCCGAGTACCAGTTCCTGATGAAGACACACTCTTCTGTTCAGCCTGCTTGAAGAATTGCACCACAGAAAATGGAGCTACCTGTACCTCAGTTGAAGTGTATTCAGGAGATAGCACCTTTGGTGGCAAGTCCCTGGCTGTGAGTTTCCCTTGTGCCAGAAAGCTGTGAAGTGACGACAATTTTATCAACTTCAGATTTGAAGACCTACTTATTTTGGAACGCATTCCCACTATAAAAGCTCTCCACTCACCAAAAAAAAAAGAAAAAAAAAAAAAAAGAAAAAGAACCTTACAGAGATGTATTAATAGGGCCACAAGGATAGAAGACGCAATATACTGCAGGTAGATTGCTTGATGTCATTGTCATGACAGTAGGAACTATTGTGGTGGGATTTAAAACAAACCAAACCAAAACATGCTGAAAGGTCTAAGAAGAAGTATACGAACCAGTATGCAGCTAGCACTTTTAACTTTAGCTTGATGGTCTTCAGAGGTCCCTTCCAACCTCGGCCATTCTGTGATTCTGATTCTGCAATATGGTGACTCTCCTGAGCAGTCTGAGCTCCAGGACTTGACCCAGGTGATGATTCGGAAAACATTTAAACCACAAGGAATAAACAATGGGCCCATTAATCTTTCTGAAAACAGAATGGACCTGAAAACCTGACACAGGCCTGATCTATGAGCAGCAGATGATGGAAGGGACAGAAAGAAATCCATCTTCCTGCACATTTCAGGCCTTTTCTCTGATTTGAAGATATCTGTGAATCATTCTGTGAGGCATCAATGCAGGCCTATTAGTTTCTTTTTGTCTTTTCCAGGTGTATGGAAGGAGGCTGCAGGAGCCATTACAACCCCTTTAAAAAAAAAAACATTTAAAACCCCTAAAACCCCTAAAAACATTTAAAACCCTTAAAAAACCACATTTGCATCAGTGAGGCCTTACATACATATTATGTTGAGTCTTATCCAGGCCTAAAACTTGCCTTGATATACAAGGAGGAAAAAAACTATATCCTGACTTCTCTTCTTATTGATAGTAGGTTTACCTAAAATGCTCCTCTCTGTTAGATTGTGGTGTGTGACTGTGACTTGCATCTTACTCATCAATGGAAGGGGAATCCTGGTCTCACTGAAGTCAATGGGAGATTTGGCATTGACCATGTGCAGCCTGAATTTTCCAGGCACTTCCTAGAGCTGCTCAAATTCTTTTCTGGTCTGGATTCTCACTGACTTTTACTTATGATATACACATACCCTTCTTAAAGAAGTTTTGGCAAAGTTCCTGGATGAGGTCTCTATTCATTCCCACCCTTTCAGGGCCTTAACCTAAGAAGCAGCCAAGCTGTGGTCATTCTGTTTCTCTTGGGATCAAACTATATTACTTGGGGTGGGATGTGGTGAGCATATTTACACATTTGTTAACTATATCTGAAGTTAAGTATATCTGAAAACTGTTAAGGCAGAGAACAGTAAGATTTATATGTCTGATATCCTGGCAACATGGTGATGGATGCTGTTTTGGTTTCTGTTTTGGGAGGACTGAGGGAAATTTGCCTTCCCTTCAGTTAAGTGTATAATTTGGATTTCAGAATTATGTATTTTATTTATTCTTAAGCTGAAACCATATTCAATGTGCATTTGACAGTCACAAAATTTCTTTGCTGTCAAAAATGTACATGCAATTGTTTATTTATTCAATAGTATTGCTGTACCACAGTGTAAAAACATCTTTTTGTTGTTTGCTTGGAGATTTTTTCTGAAGCTAACTACGCCGAGTTATATTGGTCATACTGGGGACAAGAGAAGAATTGCCTGTGGATTATAGAGTTAGTAAGCTTATTTGTTACTATTCTCAAATCCTTGTTGATCCTTTCTATTGTGCTAAATTGATAATATATGAACCCCAAGTTTCAAGACTCCTGCCAAAACTGATTTTTTTTTTTTTTAATTTTATTTTTTAACATCTTGAAGTATAATTTGGCTCTGGAGTTTTTCTTTCCTCTTTATCTTCAAAGGATCAAAAACTGGCCCAAACTAGAAAAAGAATGTAGGGAAGAACGCATTGATACTTTTAGTCTTTGGTTATTGTATTTTACTTGTCCATAAAAAGCTAAAGCACTTGCCAAATCTGGGGTAAGAAAGGCATTCCTTAGTATATTAGATTGGTATGGATAATTTTTTTTTCCTTCTTTTATAGTGTAGGCTATCATACACTCCTTAACACAACATAGTCATCTTCACTGAAGAGAGACCTTGTTATTGCAATGACCCAGAATATTGGTGGTGCCATAAACCTCTCCCGTTATTGTCCTGTGAAACATTATAGGATTTTATGGCACTTGGCTTCTGTGGGAAAAGCTTTAGTTTTGCTACAGGGCATTAAGTTTTTTTTTTTTTTTTTTTTTTTTTTTTTTTTTTTTTTTTTTTTGGTGTGTGTGTGTGTTCCTCTTTGATTTCATCATAACATTATCATTTTTATTTTTTTTGGTGAGTGATTCGAGAAGGTCATGACCTCCTCTTTCATTATGCCTATAAAAGCATTCTGATTTATCATTCTAGTTTTCTTAAGCAAGGTAGTGAAATACACTTCCCCAGAAAGGCTTAAACTGTTCTAAATTGTTTTTATATGATGCTTTGATGAGATGTTCTATCTGGTAGAATTTGGGACTTGCACATGCTGGAAAGGGCTTTGGGAAGGTCTGTCATCTGGCTTCCTGCTCAAAGCAGGGTCAATGACAGAGACCAGGTTGCTTGCAAACCACCAGCAGATTCTGTAGTCTCTCTGGACAGTTTGTTCCAATTCCAATTATCCTACTTTCACTTTTTTTTTTCTTATATCCAGTTGGAGCCTCTTCTATTTCAGTGTATGAACATCATCTCTTGTCTTCTCACCATGTACCTCGTGAAAAGTATATTATCTCTGTAACCTCCTTGTAAGTACTCTCAGACTGCTGCTAGGTCTCACACCAGAGCTGTCTCTTCAAGCTAAACAAGCTCTGTTCCCTCAGCTTCTCCTCACAGGGCAAGTGCTTCACCCTCTGAAAATCTCAGAAGTCTTCTGTTGGGCCTACTCAAGTTTATGAATGTTCTGCCTGTACTGGAGACCCAAAACTGGATACAGTACTTCAGATGCAGTCTTGCTGGTGTCACATATTGGGGAATAATTATACCTGGGGACAAGTAAACTACACCTTGGTCCATACCTCAAACCTTTGGACCAGAACAACCTGTTTCAGTCAAGTAGAGGTTGGACTAAGTGATCTTGGAGGTCTCTTCCAACCTAAATGATTCTGTGATTCTGTATTTAACGTGTGAAGTCTTAATCCTCTTAGCCGTGTACGTCCTTTTGTTCCATTAGTGTATGTCTTATAAATGATTCATAGTTGGACATCCAAAATAGCAATACACTTTACATTTTAAAACTTGCCATTGGCATCTGTTTCACTATATTAAAGTTGCCATGTGTTTTCTGTTCAGTGAATGAGAATGTGCATTGTAAAACCTAAAGTAAGTTACACGGGATTTAGTAAAAGCAGGTATGTGTGACAAACTTTGTCCTCTTCGCTTAGTTTTCAAGTTGAATAACATGTTACTAAAATAACCTGCTCATATCTAGTCATGTAACCCTAGATTACAGAATTTGCATTTTGTTTGCTTTTTTTCTGCAAGCAAGTGCATTTCAAATTCTGAGAGACTGAAGCACCTTGTTTCTTAGTTTATTTTCTTCTGTTTCCATTTTAAAAACACAAAATAAGAAAGAATACATTTGGAGATTATTAAGGTTGCACAGTTAGTCTCTTAAAAGTTAGTAGCTGCCCAAATTAGGTTTGAAACTAAGTGAAACGTATGCACAACAAATGGGGAGCAGGTCGGAATGAAGTATACAGAACACATAAAACAACACATAAAAGCCTCTTTTAAATACTGTTCGGTACATCTGGAGAAAAAGCACTAAAACCTGCAGAGTGCCCTGGAGAAAATTAATGCCGAAAGAGGCATGAGGTGTCAGAGAACAAAAAACAAGCCTTGATTTTCAACTGAAGTTAGGTAACTCAACAGACTAGTGCAATTCAATGCATGGCTCTGACCAGTGACAGACTGATGTCATAGGCCCTAATCATATACTTAAAGCTCTCACGTGCTACGTGCTTTGCCAGGCTGAGCCTCCACAGTGAGACATTATGGGACAAGCAGGGAATGTTGTAATCACGTTGCAGCCACATGGGTTGACTTGGGGCATTCCTCTCTATAAGACATTTATCAACAAGGGGGCTTCAAACAGGAGCAACAAAATAGCTGACATTGACATGGTTGCTTTGGACTTACATAGGTGTAAAGAAGAATAAAATTGGTTTATAATATACTTCTATATTATATGTAGCGTGTATTCAACATATGTAGTATGTGTATGAATTATGTCTGTGTGTATTTATATATATATGCTTCTATATGCATACAGTGATACCTGAAGAAGTTCAAGGAAATGAAAAATACAGTGCTTGAAAAAATATAATAATCTCATTAAGTGCAGGGGAACGACAACTGTACAAACACCAGGTGGGATCCTGGTTGGAAAAACGCCAAAAAAAAGTCTTGGCACTGGATCTGGATATGGCCAGGATTTTTCACTCCTGCTTTCTTCATTTCTTAAATACGACATGCCCTCTAGTCCTCCAGCTCAATATGGACATACTCAAACGCTCTGGTTGTGTATAGCCTCAGTTTCATAAATGTCTTGGTTATCTCCCCAGATTTCTGTAAAATCCATCAATATTTTCCCCTCCTCACTTGAAAGATAGGAGTATGTAGAAGAAAAGGAAATATTTAATATGAGAGCTCAAAAGATGAAAGATGTCTGTGCTCTGTTTTAAAATGTACAATGCAGTGATTTTTTATTTTTATTTTTATTTTGTGTGTGTGTGTGTTGACAAAAGTTAAAGTTACATAGCTGATGTTGAAGTTTGGTCTACCTCATGTATACTGCAGTATCTGACTGAACTAGTGCAGTATATTCGCTATAGGCCGTAGGTTTTGGCAGGTGCTTGACCTACAAGTAATAATATGGGGAAAAGCCTTTCCTATACTTGGGAATCTTCAGATTCATCCTCCTCAAATGCTTTCACATTTAAAAAGTCAGCTTCATTACTAATCTTTTAAAGTCTTGCCTGTTTGTGGTAGTAAATGGGAAAATAATACTGGAGATCTGATCCCGTATCTAAAGTAGTTTCTTGCAGAACAGTTACTGAAGTCACTATGAATTATATGTTCTAGGCATTTGTGCAATGGATCTATAATTTGCATCTGAAAAAGAATGATCTGTGATCTAGAGTGAATTTGAATCAAGAGAAAGAAGCCTCATGATACCAGCTTGCATTCTGTAGGATGTGACTATACTATAAAAAGTAACTTTCTTAAATGAGATATTTCCCTTATTACAGTGCTAAAAACTTTCCAAACTTCTTTTTGTAGACTTTTGCCCAGCCAATTAAATTTAACCCGGACTTTGGGGTTTTTGAAGTAGTTAATGATGCCCCACAACGCCTGGAAAACCAGCTGAAAAAAGTTCTACATGATCAGAAACCTCCAAACCCCATTTATGATGTTATAAGGAAAGCAAAGAATGACGGGCAGCATTCCAAAAAGATCAGCGCTTCTCCAGTCTTCAATATTGATCCAAATTACAACACTATGGTAAGCATCTTATAGCCACTGAGTTTATATTTAGATCTTGCTGTAGAGATACTGGCAGTAGTTATTGTTGTGTTTGGCTTGGTAGCTTGGGAAAAATGTTAATTCATGTTAGGAAAACATAATGATGGGCCAAATTATGCCCTGCAATGCACATGTGTCTACCAGACAACTGAATGGAATTACACATGTACATCCTGTAGCACAGAATTTTGAAGATTCTGTAGGGCAGGATTCAGTTGTGTGGTCTGAATACTTTTTAATATTAAAAGAAAAAATATTATGACAACAGTTACTTTACTAGTGATCCCTGGAATGTGCAAATTGACTGAAACTAATGCATCTCAGTCTTTCCCTATTAATTAATTTCCTTATGTGGCTATGAGCTCATCTGTGGTCTGGCAACACATAAGTCTCTCCCCCATCAATTCCCAAAGGATTTACATGGTTAGCATCAATTGAAATGGCCAGAAAAAATAACCTTTGGCAACAAGAATGGTAAATTAATGGAAATATAGGTTGGATTTTAGAAAAGAAAAAGTTTCAGGTTTGTTCAGACACCATCAATTTTGGTATTGTTACCTGTTCACTTTCAGGACTTTATACAGCACCAGATTAGGCATATTAAAATCAAGAATTGAAGCACCATGTGCATCTGCAAGAATGCAAGACATTATATGTGGGAGTTCACCTTTAAGCAATATCTTTGGAGGACAAAAAAAGTCTATTTCACTGGGATACTTGGTTTATTCCTTTCTTGCTTACTTTGCATTGGTGTGACTGATGTGACTTCAGTTCATTTCATTCAAGGACAGTTTAAGGTCTTGTTACATTTTTAGAGGCGGCTGCTCTAAATTATGTCATAGCTGGAAAGCTGAGAGAAAATCAGGGAGTTAAAACAGGCTGCTGCTTTTCTCAGTATAAGTTTAATGATTTTCAGAAAAGAAAACAAAATGTTGAGAGAGGTCAAAAGGCAACAATGTTTAACAAAGTGATAGCAATGTGAGATTGCAACTATCTGCAATATAAACTGGGAAAATGCTAAAACGGGACAAAGCTCACAGACATGCCCACCATGTTAAATGATTATTTTCATGAATATTTTGCTTGGGACAAAAGCACAAAAGCAGAAGAACTATTCTTGATTTCTTATTTGGGGTCAGGATTCAACTGAGGAAATGTTTTGTGCTTGTGCAAGAGTGGCTAACATTGCTCTCTCGGATAAACTCACATTATTGTTACAGTGGATGACTTTTTTGACAAATTCAAAGCCATCACCTTGTCTTCACTATTACTTACATCTCTCATGGATTGGAGCAACAGGACTCCTATATTACTGAAGGATATCTTTCCTTCTCCATGGAATTTTCCAAAGATGGGAAGCATTATGGCTTTTTCAGGAACAATATGACTCAGTGGGCAGCTAAAATCTACACAGCCACTTGCTCACTTTCCCCCAGTAGAACTGGGGAGAGAATTGGAAAGGTAAAAAAGAGAAAACTCATGGGTCAAGATGAAGGCGTTTTAATAAATAAATAAATAAATAAAATAAAGCTGCATGTGCAAGGAAAGCAAAATGAGGAACTCATTCACTACTTTCCATTGGTAAGCAGATGTTCAGCTATTTCCAGGAAAGCCAGGCTCACCATGTGTAATGGTTCCTTGGGAAGACAAATGCCATCACTCTGAACATCACTCCCCTCAGTTTTTTTGCTGAGCAGGACAGCTTATGGTGTGGAATATCTCTTTGGTCCGCTGGGGTCAGCTGTCCTGGCTGTGTCCCCTCCAATCTTCTGGTTTACCCCCAGCCTCCTTGCTGGCAGGCTTTGAAAAGAAGAGGCCTTGGTGCTGAGTAAGACCTGTTCAGCAATAGCTAAAACAGTTATGTTATCAACACTATTTTGGTCACAGGTTCAAAACACAGCACCATATGTGCTAATATGAAGAAAATTATCCCATCCCAAACCAGAGAATTTAGACCCTCATCCACTTCAACTCAGCATTTTAAGGTTGAGCTGGAACTAAATGGCCTGCAAAACAGTATGCCAAAAATCAGTACTGCAACTATGTAAGGTGAAAGATGTCAACTTTATTCATTGTACCACATTGTGACGGAACCACAAGGCATCTCAGACCAAGTAGTTCAGTTAAAATCAGATAGAATTTGATCTTCCAAGCATAGAGCAATGCTGCCTCTGTTGCTTTGACTGCTTCTATTTTCACTTCTCTCATTGATTGACAGTTGAGCAGCCATCACTCACACATTACTGATGAAAATGAGTTGTGACCTTTCAGGCTACAGCCTGAATTCAAATGCACCTAGTCTGAGAAATAAATAGAGAGAAAAATCCTACTAATGTTACTTTCCTTTCACACTGCCACAAATTTATGGATAAGCAAAAGGTCCTCCTGCATGTGTGCACACACACTTGCTAGTTATTGATTTGGAGGTAACTTGATTTGGAGGTAACTTCTTATCAATAGTCAAAATCAACTCGGTGTGAAATATATTGAGAAAAATAACTGCAGAGTTGGGTAGACCCAAGTCACCACTATGGAAAGAAACTGGCTGGCATCCCACATACCTTACTTCAGAGAAACCCCAGTTCAGCAAAGCACTTAAGTATGTGTTTAACTTTAATCAAGTGAAGTTAAACACATGCTTAAACTTAAACACGTGCTAAAAGCTTTACTGGATTGGGTCCCAACATGGCCTAAGGCTGACTGGGTAAGGAAGCTAACCAAGGTAACAAAACCCACCAGATTAAATGTTGCATCTGTCTTTCGGGAATGGGAAAGAGTAGAGATTCTTTCCTTCTGATAGTATATATAATTTTGTGTACTAGCCATGTACAGACATGAACATGTTATGAATCATTCAGATAAAAAACTGGGCTGTGAGTCAGTAAATACATAAATACTAAATGCAAACTGGCTGGCCAAAATAAAGAGACAATCTTTTGTATTTCCAAAAGGCTTGTTAGTTACCAAAAGGAGGTATATACAGTATGGTTGGGAGTAATTAGTCTCCATCTCCACAAATTACATTGTGTGAGCCACTGCCAACATAAGCTTTCCATATTTTGAAATATTTTCTTCTCTCTAAATGAAACCACCCAATTTCTGAGTAATTTAGATTTTTTTTAATCCCCTACAGATATGTATGAAGGAGAAATAAACCTGGTCCCTAATGAAATATTAGCTCATGGAAAGAAAATTTAAAATGTAATTTACATGAACTGGTTATTTGATATAGCAAGTAGCAAAAACATTGATACTTCCATCCTTGCCCCAAATTCACCTGTTTCTCTGGACAAAAGGAGTTATTGGATTTTTACTAATAATCAATTTCACCTGCACTAAAAAGAAAAGTGCACCTCAGATAAATAAAACCAGTTGTCCCCTAAGAGTATTAAAAACACACGCTTTTTAATTTTTAATTTTTTAAAAGAAAAGTAAAAATGTGTGTCGTGTCATTTTAATAGTTATGGTTCACGGTGGCCCACACTTGCTCTCTTTGTAAGACCCTTAGGCAAGTTTTTCAGTTAGCTGTTTCTGTGTAGCTCACCACTTAACACCTCCTTTTCACCCTCCAAATCACGCTTTGGTGGCACCTAGCTTTCTGCTTTGAGTAGGCACTGAGATTTAGACCACCTGAGCGGAAATATATTAAGAGTCTGATTCTATTCACGCTTAGATTTCCATTTATGTGTTACTGTGTGCAATGCAGTTATGCAACATAAAAGTGGGAAAGGTGATAACTGATCTTTGATTATTATTATTATTTTAATATCCAGAGTTCTACCATTTGGGAGTTATAATTTATGCTAAAGCTTCCCTATTCTTCAAATTATTGGGGAAAAAATGTAAAAATGTCTGTCTATAACAGATAAATAAGTCAGAAAAATTATCAGTTTCCTACTGCAGAAAATTCATTAGCATCTAATTTGTATTGGAATTGTGTGGTAAAAGCATGATTCATACACACATTCCAGGGCCTTGATGTCCTTCTTATATTGAGGAACCCAAAACTGAAAACAGTACTCGAGGTGCAGCCTCACCAGAGCAGAGTACAAGGGGATGATCACCTCCCTGGTCCTGCTGGCTACACTGGGCACACTGCTGGCTCATGTTCAGGCGAGCATCAGTCAGCACCCCCAGATCCTTTACCTCTGCACAGCTTTTGAGCCATTCTCCCCCAGGCCTGTAGCTCTGCATGGGGCTGTTGTGGCCAAAGTGCAGGACCCAGCACATAGCCATGTTGAACCTCATCCCATTGGCCTCTGCCCATTGACCCATCCTGTTCAGGTCCCTCTGCAGGGCCTTCCTACCCTGCAATAGATAGATTGACACTTCCCCCCAACTTGGTGTTGTCCGCAAACTTCCTGAAGGTGCACTCAATTCCCTCATCCAAATCATCAATAAAGCTATTAAAGAGGATGGCCCCCAACACTGACCCCTGCGGAACACCACTTGTAACCAGTCACCAGCTGGATTTCACTCCATTCACCACTACTCCCTGGGCCCGGCTGTCCACCCAGTTTTTAACCCAGCAAAGTGTTTACCTGTCCAAGCCATGGGCTTCCAGCTTCTCCAGGAGAATACTATGGGGGACCGTGTCAAAGGCCTTGCTGAAGTCTAGGTAGACATTATTTTTGAAGAAAAAACAGCCATGATTTGTTAAAAAAAGTTGTACTCTCATAGGCAAAATCATATTTAGCTTATTACCTGTTAACCTGTTAACTTATTACCTGTTAATAGCAAGGTAAAGAAATTCAGTTGTCCTGGTACAATTAAGGCTAAACTGGATAACAAAGGTGATGTACATTGTATACTAGTTTTTGTAAGACAATGCTTCTTTAGTACGGGGGTGAACAGAATCCATTACATGTCAACCAAAATAATAAAGTCACTGCAAATCTTTGGCATTTCTTTTTTAATAGCGTCTTGATCGAGAACAAGCGGTTCAGTGGATTAAGAAAGAAAGACTTCCAGCTTTTCTAGAAAGTGACTGCTACTTTGAATACAGGTATTACAGTCTTTTATGCTCTCAGTTTTAAATCTACATTTATCTTTTATCTTTAACTAATCTTGACAGTACTCAATATGTTTTCTCTCACCTCTTGTCTTTTAGCATTTTAGCAACCTGGATAAGTTAAAATTAGTGACATTTTTCAGTTGTTTTTCTGTAATTATCCTTGACCAAAATTACATACTATATTACAACACTACAGAGAGAGTAGGAGGAATATTTGCAGATTCTTGGATCTGTCTTTCACAGAGATATCATGATAGCAATACATTTCTCTCTAATCAATATATAAGCCATATGGGTAAAAGAGATGAATCCATAAAATCCATTAAAAAAAAGACAGACACTCCTTTTTATCTCAATTATCTGTTTTGTACCTTCAGGCCTACTTCAGATTTCCTTTTGCAAGGTTCTCTGTGGGATGCCATGGCAAAATTTAGATGATTTCCAGTTATACACTTGCTGTACTTTTCCAGATGTCCTTTCAGCCTCTTTTCTTATATTCAAGAGGTTTGGTTTGTGTTTTGGAAGGACCTGTCTCTACAGCCCTTAAGGTTGTGTCTAGATGTTGATAACGGTAGTGTGTAGGGTTCCTAAAAGGAGAAGCAGCCTGGCAGTGTGGTTCACAAAACATATTTGTTAATTGTCATAACAGAATTGTTACTGGGGTACTGACTTCTACATGAAAAGATTCAAAATTATTTTTAACTTTCAATATCCTGAAGACTGTACTTAAATTCATGAGGGAAACTGCAAAGAATAAGAAAACCATCAAAGAGTGTTCCATTTTACTTTTAGTAGAAGCCTGCTTTATGATTCAGGCATCTGGGCATTGTGAAACACTAAAAGCTTGATCTTCTGCTATACTAAAGGTGTTTATTATTAGTATTATTTTGATGAAGCAGAGTTACATAAGATAATTAAATAAAACTATCTTAGAATCATAGAATATCCTGAGTTGGAAGGAACCCACACAGATCACCGAGTCCATCTCCTGGCTCCACACAGGACTGCCCAAAAATCAAAGCATATGTCTGACAGCATTGTCCAAATGTTCTTGAACTCCAGCAGGCTCGGTGCCGTGATGACTGCCCTGGGGAGCCTGTCCCAGTGCCCGACCACCCTCTGGGTGCAGAACCTTTCCCTAACCCCCAGCCTGACCCTCCCCTGTCCCAGCTCCATGCCGTTCCCTCGGGTCCTGTCGCTGTCCCCAGAGAGCAGAGCTCAGCGCCTGCCCCTCCGCTCCCCTCGTGAGGGAGCTGCAGGCCGCCATGAGGCCTCCCCTCAGCCTGCTCTGCGCTGGGCTGAGCAAACCAAGGGACCTCAGCCGCTCCTCATGAGTCTTCCCCTCCAGATCTCTCCATCCTCTAGTCCCCCAGTCTGTACATACGTGTCTAATTTCTGTAGATATCAGTGCTTTAAATTACATTCCTGAATCAGGAGCAAGATAAGCTGAGCTGTTTGGAAGCTTGTGTTTAAAGATGCAGATAAGATGAAAGTATGTATTAGGTTTATGTGGCATGGTTTTTGGGGGGGAGGGGGTGCTGCAGGGGTGGCCTATATGAGAAGAGCCCAGAGGCCACCCCATGTCAGCTCCATAAAGGAACCTGTCTCTGGCTAGAGCAGAGCCAGTGGGCCCTGCTGGTTGCACCTCTGTGAGAGCAGATTTAATAAAGTATAAAACTGCTGTGCTACAGCAGCTGGGAGAGAGGAGTGGGTCAACACTTTAGACACCAAAGTCAGTGAAGAAGGAGAGCAGCAGGTGCTCCAGTTGCCAGAGCAGAAGTTCCTCTACAATCCATGGGTCCCACACGGAGCAGATCTCCACACTGCAGCCCGTGGAGGAGCCCCCGGTGGAGGTGGTGGATGTGGCCTGGAGGAGGCAGCGGCCCATGGAGAGCCCCCGCAGGAGCAGGCCCAGGGCCTGAGCTGCAGCCCGCGGAGAGGAGCCCATGCAGGGGCAGAAGGGCTGGTTGTGGAGGATCCACACTTGAGAATTCTGTTCCTGAAGGACAGACCCCTGTCAGGGACTGACCGCAGCCCCCATTCCCATTCCCCTGTGCCTCTCAGGAGGAGGACGTAGAAAAAGGTAGTTGGGGGAGAGGGTGATTTTGATTTGCTTTTAGTTCTCACCACTCTAGTCTGTTATCAATATGCAATACATTTTATTAATCTCCCTATGCTGAGTCTGTTTTGCCTATGGTGGTAGGTGGTGAGTGATCTCCCTGTCATTATCTCAACCTATGCACCTTTATTCATCGTATTTTCTCCTGTTCTTTTGAGGAAGGGGAATGAGAGAGCAGCATGGTGGAACTTATTTGCCCTTCAGTGTGAAACCACCACAAGGTATCTCAATCCTAGATTGAAATCCTTTTGCCTTCAAGTAGTGGGGACAAACAAAAATGGGCATTCAGTTCATGGTCATATGCTAAGGCATAGGCTTCTTCCCTTCACATGCACCTTGGTTTTATACTGCTATCTGACTTAACTGAGTAAGCTCTGCCATGGTTCTTGAGGCCAAAGCATCCTCAAGGTCCTCCTGGTCTTGTGGTTCTAATACTGCCTTTTTCTGGACATTGCAAGGTTCACAATATCACAAGGTAACACTGGAGTGCACTTCAGTATTATGTCTACATAGAGCAGCCAACTGAACATGGTAGCACCTGCTGTCTTGTTATCATCTAAAAGCTCAATTAGTATGAGCACTGCTGTGGCATTGCTGCTTGCAGATTGCTTGTGTCAGGGACGGGAAATGTAATGTCTGGTACTGATACAGGGCTTCTGCAATCTGGGAAAATAGTTCAGTTTTAGCAAACAATATGTTCAAGTGTTTCTTGGCAGGGTTTGGACTGTATGGATATATGTGAGATCATCCTGACAGAAATCAATTTTGCTGGTAAAGATTTATAATGTAAAGCAGGCCACCATCTGTAAAGCTGGTGGACTATGGAATGGCAGTACTGGTGTTTACATATGTGACAGCAGGCGAGTGGTGAAATAATAAAGTAGAACATGAAGTTCCCTGTGGCAATTTATTTTCAGAGTGGTCATGTTTTTTATTGCCTGTTCTAGGGAAAAATCAATTGTTTCTCTGACTAAAAGCAAAGACTAACTATTTTCTTCTCTGAACATTTAATTTCAGGCTAGCTAAATTGATATCACAAGTAGAATGGAGCCAGACTGGCATTAATTTCATTATAGACAGTAACTATTATCCCTGGATAAGGAAGGAAGACACAAGTCCTCCCTCTCCTGAAGAGGATGACACTTCATTCACTATGAAGAAGTTCTATGTATCACTTGGCCAGGTAAAATTAATGTTTAGTGGGTGTGACACTGAGCTAGATTGAATGTATTGGGTTAAATTGGGTTATTGTAATTGAGGTCCCAACTTAATTGAACAACTAATTCTCTAAATATTCCATCCTTTTAAAGACCTTTGTGCTATAGAAGAAGTTTGATGGGTCATACAACCTATACAGAACTGCTGCTGTGTTATGAGTATGCTCAGCTACTGTCATACAGCTCTTTTCACTGGGAACTATTGGCGTAGAAATGTATACAAATAGACTTCACAAAATGACTACAGACAGTAAGCCCTCTGTCAGAAACACTGCAATAAATAAAGCTGAATCATTCTATGACATATCTTTTCATAGGCTACGGTTTCTCAGACAAAGGATTGGTTTACATTAGCAAAAGAAAGTGAATCCACAAAAACTACAGATTCATTTACGCGTCCTGTAGCTTCTAGTCAAATCCAAGATATTCAGCATTTGCCTGAGATGCATGAAAGAGATGATTCATTAAGTGACAAAACTGGCCTAGGTAAGTAACAGAGGCCCAGATATTGTATATATAACTGTCTGACTAGGTCAAAATAGAAGGCATTCTAAGGAATTGCTACTAACTCCGTTTATTACTTTCCAGAAGTCTCACATGGTATCTCAGGCTTCAGATGGGGGAAAAATGGGTTTGTTTCTTTCCCTAGCCACAACATTAAATGTAAATTTGACCTAGTAGTCAAGTAATTTTGTGATAGTAGAAGCCTCTTTCCTTACACATTTATGTCTCACATATGTCTTTAAGTTTCAGCTGAGTTTTTTTGTTTGCTTGTTTAGTTGGTTTTCTTTTGAGATGATTTGAAAGACTTTATTGTCTAGATCCTTTGGGTATTTGATAATATATGATTTGCACTGCAGCCATCCCAGGGTATTTATGTTGAGCACTTAAAGGTCTTCTGGCTGCCAGTTTTTATGAATCTTAGAAAATGTAATTGTTTGTGACATTCTTGTTTATCAACTGAAATTGTTCAGCAGGTTCAAAGGTACTGGGAGAAAACACACAGACACACATGTTAACATACATGATTGCATAGCTTTGCTTCTGTTCTGGAGGCAATAGCAAAATGAACAGAGTTGCTGGGAGTTCTCTCAGGAGAGTTCTCTCTCTCCTCCCAGAGAAAAAACAGCCATACCTTGAGACTTATACTGCCGGGACCTTGGAGTTGAAAGGCTGGATGGAAAATTGGAAGACATGGTAATTCCAGAAATCTGTCTTCTTTCTCAAACCCATATGGATTACCTCAGGAAACATATTGCTGATTCATGGATTATTGATGAAGTTATTCAAGTTGCACTTGTTTGCAGCTCATGACTCGACCAGTAATTTTTGCAGTACTTTGAGCAGAAAGGTCACAAGTGCACCATTCTTGCAGAGTCCCATTATGTAGCATGGATCCGTATTGCAGTGGACTGAGCACAGAACTATAGAAAACTTCTCTGTCCTCTGAGCATTTTGCCTCAATGATTTCTTTTCTCACTGAAAGCTGTATTTTATAATATAGACATTGATTTTACGTGTACTTACTGCTTTTTATTCTTCTTTCACGGGAAGGCTAGCATTTATTTTCCAGTCAGAAAACTATTTTTAGGTACAATATTCATCTATTTTAGGCATCAAGAAGAACTAAAAGCAATAAAGGGCATCAGCTAAGTTTCTCAGAACCAGCCTACAATTAAAAAGAGTACAATAGCTGAAGGTATTTGCTTTGATAATACAGTTTGAATTCCTTGCTCTCTGCTTTAGCTGGATTAGGGTGATGAACAGATGTCTTGAGCAAAACCATTTACCTCTTGGCTTTTGATTACTCAAAAGCTGTGTTTCTCTCTCCCTGATTCTCCTAGGTCCTGTGAAATCATTATTCATGTCTCAGTTTCATAGAACTGTGTTGAGAAGTTATACTTAGTCAAATGACAGTGTTAGAAATAGTTTAGTAATAAGAAAAGATATTTTAAATAACACTGACTTTATATTAATGTCAACTATTGTGTCATAGGTACTTACACATGAAAGTATGTAAGTGCAGACCAGGGAATTTCTATGCCACAATGCTAATCCAAGGTTCTGTCTGTGGCAGTGGCCTGCACTTGGCTTCTTTGTAGATTGACACAAGGAATGTCTAACTGTCGTTGCCATTTATTGACTAGCCTATTGTAGAGAGTTACAATGGCTGATAACATTGCAAATGTGAAGTTAGTGGATCAGAGGGCTTTAGCCCTTTTCTGTCACAGTCTGATGTAGTGCGAGTGCTCAGAGTTTGTAGCATCCGTCTCATTGACAATGTGACTGAATGTACCCAGGTGCTTACCTTACTGATACAAGAGAATATGAATGCCTAAGTCTTAGCTTTAGGAAAATACAGAAGACTAAGCTTATCCAGTACTTTAACTACTGGATTGATATGAAGATATTCTAAAGCCACAGTTGAATTATGACTTTTTTTTTTTTTTTTTTTTTCTTTCACTTAGATTCTGTTGATGTTCAGAATATCTGTAGTTATTCTGCTCAATTTTACAGGGCTGACCTGTACAATGATAGCAGCATTAACCTAGGTAAACAGTATGTATATTCAAATCATCTCCACTAACATGCTCCAGAAGTACTTGTTTTGTTGAAAGCCTGTCAGAAGTAGAAAAGGTGCTTGGGTAAGTTAAAGCATCAAGTTTCTTTCTCAGCAGACCAGGATGGCAGGACATGCATCATAGCATGGGCATAAAGAGGAGTGGGGTAGTGTAGACAAAACAAAACAAAACAAAAACACAACAACCAACGTACCAACAAATAAACATGGCTGGTCATTGTTATGAACTTATTAGTTATAAAACATCTCTAAACAGAAGGGAGCCATTTCTGTGTGGCAGACTGGACTGCAGGCTTGTTAAATGTTTCCAGAGTCCTTGACATAATCAAGGGCTTTGTTGTTCTCCTGTGTATGCCAAGACTTTATGCAGCTGACAGAGGCACATTTGATGTTTTAGACACTTTGCAATAATTAAACAAAGACTTATCACTTACTAGCTTCCGTATGCCTAAAGCGAAAACAATCCTGCTACAATTTTGATCAAACCATTAGCAAATGCTCAGGGAAGAAACCAGGCCCTGCAGCACAACAAGATGGTTTAACAAATGCTGAGGATCTGTGATACTCAGCTGAGTAAACAGGACAGTTGACTCCAGAGGGAGTTGTTCCTGAACTCTGCTGTTCTGCTGGAATGCAATAGAGAATGAGTTTCTGAGTCATGGGGCTGAGTTTCTAGCCAGATAGCAAGAGCAGAAGCACCTCCACTGATACCTGCGCTGCAGTGCAACACAGTCTCATTGTTCTGCTGCTGCAGCACAGTATGAATAAGTTGCATTGGAAATGTTGATGTGCAAGAGAACAGACCTGAACCAAAAATGTGTTCAATTATCTTTTCTGATTTAATGCAGAAGCAGGTTCCCTGTCTAAGGAATACCACCAATGGAGTTTCCTTTCTCCTTCAAGGACTGCATCAGCAAAAGCTGGTGATATTAGGGAGAAATCCAGAGAGGCTAAGGAGCATTCTTCTGTGGCCATTGCTGAAACTCCTGCTCACACTCAGACAGTTTATGTAGACCAGAAACTGGGAAGTGCATCAAAAGAAGAAAGTGGACAGGAGAATGCAACTCTTCAGACACCAGAAGAAACCATAGTAATGGAGGAATCAATTTCAGAACTGATCCACCAGCCAGCTGCCGAGACTGAGAGTGACGTGGATTTCCATAAACAGCCTGAAGTGTTTGCACACGAGTTAGCAAATAACGAAGTTGCCTGTGGTACTGCAGAGCCACTCTTTTCCCAAAGTTCTTCTCCATTTACTGTCTTTGACTCCATGAGAGATGTAAGAGAACAGGATACTGAAGAAGTGAGCTTAAGATCAAGTTCTGAAAGTGATGGGGCCGACAGTAGGGCTGCCTGGTGTATTAGCCACAGAACATATGATGCTGGCAACAGAAATGAGTTTGAAAGATTCAGGAAATTCATTAAAGGAACACTTGGTGAGAGGTATTGGTGTCTCTGGATGGATATTGAAAGACTAAAGGTTCTTAAGGACACTACAAGGCAACAAAGGTATTTTGCATTATTTAACATTTCTTCCTATTATTTTTTATACTTGTAACACAGATCAATGGAGGTTTTGAGATTTCAGAATAAATAATGTTTGAGTGGAATGGACACAATTAATCATGAGTATCCTGACAGGTAAGTCAGAAATGAGTCTGCTGAAGCTGATAAAGCAAAACTTACGTGTGCTCAGAATCACCTTAGTATTAAGGCTTTGTTAGAAAGAAATTTGGAAAACAGAAAGCAATAGAGAGGCAAAAAGAATAAAATAACTTAAAATCACAAGTGGGGCATTCTGTATGACAAAGTGCTTTAGTGAAAGGCTCTACTAGATTCAGGTTGTCTATCCTAAGGCACTGTACATTTCTTCTTATACACAACATGTCTTTAATTTGTGGAAAAATTGTTTTGGCTTCTGCCACTTGCAATTAGATACATTGCATGACAGCAGGTTAACCAGTAGAATGTACTGTACTTAGTTCTATATAGCATATGATACATGCTTATGTGACTATTTTTGTTTGACTCAAGGCAACTTGATAGGATGAAAAAATTCTATCTGCTGAGCAGTGGAGACTATTTCCTCACTTCTGAAGTGTTACTCAGACTTGATCTGCTACGTGGAGATCAGTGGAATATAAAGCAATTAAGGCGGATTCAGCCTGAAGTAGTGAAACCTCTTCTTCTTTACTGGTATGAAAAAATGAAAATGAACTAAGATTATACTTTTTAACAAATTTCCCTTTTCTTTGATAAGCATACTAGGTTTATTTCTTCTCACTTATCCCATTGCAATTATGAGAAGTAATGTCACATAAATACTAGCAGATGTTGCCTCTCTGTTTTTAGCTGAGACTAAACTACACTGCGATCTGTTGAGAAGACAGGTAGATCTGCCTTACTGAACCTTTGTTATTTTACTGCCAGAGCATCTGAGCTACCTTGTGTATAGCTACCCTGGATACCATTCTAATAAACTTTGGCTGCAGGGTAGAGAAATCCCTGCAGGCACAGAAGGTTAATTCTGTCCTAACCTATTCCCCATACTGCCCTTCTCAAGTTTCTGAGGATGCTCTGTGTATACATCTACGTGGAATTTGACCTTGAGACTTTACTGTTCAATGTCTGTTATACAAAATGCCTTTACATATTGACAGCTTAAGCAAGGATACAAATTCTAGCCTGTTTCCAAAACATTAGCTAGATTTTTGAAGGTCTTCTCTCCTCCCCAAGGGGTATCAACAAATTGCAGGCAGAAACAAATACCTGCAGTTGTGTACTTTGCTGTGAAGCCTCATGAGAGCTGTGGTCTATGTCCTGTGACCTAAAATTCTTTCCTATTCTTTGCTGTAGTATGAATGTGGCATATCCCACTACAGACTCATACAAAGGCAACTGTGTAATGGTGCAGTATTTGGAACCTAAGTTAATGTATGTGTTGATTGTTTTTAAATTTGTAAGAGTGCAATGTCTAAACATGTCTTTAAATGATTTTCAATTCTAGGTGCTTATAGCA
Organism: Oxyura jamaicensis; assembly: GCF_011077185.1. Classification (NCBI taxonomy): domain Eukaryota; kingdom Metazoa; phylum Chordata; class Aves; order Anseriformes; family Anatidae; genus Oxyura; species Oxyura jamaicensis. The sequence continues at coordinate 136,970,617 of NC_048894.1, read as the reverse complement.
CCATATCTTGATACAGTAAACACCATCATGAAAAAAAAAAAAAAGGAAAATGAAAAAAAAAAAAGGAAAAAAAAGCCAAATAGCCTAGTATTTCATGCTTTGGAAAAATTCTATTTATTAGGTTTTTTGTTTGTTTGTTTGTTTTGTTTTGTTTTGTTTTTCCTTTTCTTTTTCTTTAGGGGTCCCAGATTCTGTGTCACTCATTCGACAGCAATAGATACTGCCAGTGCAAAACTGAAGTTCTGGCACACGTGCCAGGAGAGACCAAGGGTAGACATTGATCCTTTTCCACAAATGGTGTCATTGCTGCCATTGACACCTAAATCTTGCATACCCAGGATGCTTCCTCAGGTAGGTAGTACCATGACATTGAGACCAAAGCCTTGTCCCATCAGAAATAACAATAAAACTCCTTGAGTTCAGCGTAACAAGCATATCTTACTTGCTTGTTAGGAAGTCAAGATTTAGCAAGTTTCTCTCTTCCAGCTGGTTATATAGCAAAATACAGTATCATTTTACTACATTTTATGCAACAGGTCACTGTAAATTGAGACAAATTTTCTTCTCAGTTATGTCCTGGCTATTTTGTAAGTCTTTTGGATACATATTTTAGCTTGACATTCTCAGAATTAATATATTAAAGATCTAGCAGCACAGATTCTGCCCCTCAACCAGCCTTATCTTAATCTAGAGTAATTCCCACAACTTCACTGAAGTCACCCTGAATCTACTTCCATGTTTGTAAAAAGGGCAGAGTTTTGCTTGGTTTCTATCACTGCAGTACTTCAATAATCTAGCAACACATGACTTTTGTTTTCTACAGAGGGCCATGAACCACAGGACAGTGACCTGTCTTTTTCACAGCATGTAGCTTGCAGATGGCCAGTTCACTTTTGACTCTGCTCTTCCCTGAAAGCCTCAGTTTGAGAGGTGATTGCAGTGAAAGCCACAGGTTTTCAGCAATGTTGTGTTAAGTCTCTGGACAGAAGGTAGTTGGAGAGTGTGACTCTAGAGTGTGATTCCAGTATCAAGAACTGGATGGTCTATGCCACAGATCTGTTCACACACACCTCTGTTACTTTGAAGTGGATAGTTTTAGACTACAATTATAATGCATGTATTCAAAAAGCTATTTCATAGGGCTAATGGAGGAAAAACAGTGGGAGAGATTTCCTGTTCAGAAGCAGCTGAGTTCAGGATGAGATTCCCATTGAGCACAGCGGGAATGGGCCAGAAGCAGCTGCTTCTTACAGAGACCAGCTCTGGCTTCACAAGGTGTGCTAATGACCCAGGACTAGCTGTAGGTCATGGAGACAGGATCCTAACTCTGCAGGTTTTCCAGCCCCTTTTGAGTTCAGCACTTGAAGAAAACCATGACCTGGCACCCATGGCTCTTACAGAATCAGCTGATTTCTTGCTGCTGTTTTTGCTGTGAGAAATCTGGACTTCTAAATCTTCTATATCTACTGTGCTTGCAAGAGCTTAGAAAAAACAGTAACTTAGGCTGAATTTTTGAGAGCGCTCTGAGTGCAACTGACATCTCCAAAAAGTTATAGCATGATTTTGTTCAGAAGTTAATGAAGGTGTGGCAGAATGCACCCTTCCCCTCTTGGTCTTAGTGATTATATCTGTCTTACAGCCCTAATTTACAGAGCTACTCAAGGTGTCCTTGAGATTCTCAAGATTCACAAAGCATGCTTTTCACCTGACATCCTCTGTAATTCTATGCAGAGTATATGTAACATATTTCTACCTGTTAAAAAATGTAATTTCTAAGTTATCATAGTTATTAAAGTGTCCTGAAAAATCTTGGAAGATATTCAGAGAAGTTTTTTGCAATTATCAGCTTTACATATTGTGATCGATAAGGAACAATGGTCCTGAAAACCTTTTAATGCTTTTGAGTAGTTAATGAGAACATGTTAAGAAAATGCGAAGGTGGAAAAATAACCTAATTGCCCTATTTTTCTGCTGTACCTTTTAGAAAAGTAGAACCAGCACACCAACAACTTTTTTGAAACTAGCCACACCAAATTTCTCTTTGAAGAGTTCATCAAGGTTATCACCTGTTTTGTCATCACGTCAGAGCCCCCAAAGGGATGACTTTTCCAGCAGCAGAAAGTAAGCGTAAGCACAAAAGGGCTTCAAAAAGTACTTCAAAAAGTACACAGAAGTACATCTTTCTCCACACTAATATACCTCAAACATTTATGAAAGGCTTTTAGATCCTGCTGTTTTCATGAATACTTATCTTTAACACAGTATTCTGCTTAGTGAAGCACATTTATGCTGTAGAATGCTTGCATGGGGAATTTCTTTCTGGCTGATTAGTTATTCATTTGTTTGTGGCACAACACAAAAGGGGTTATTTCTCCAAATACAAGTTTTTTACCCTTTCATGTAACCATTAATATTCTCTACATACATTTACATTCTTTAAACCCACCTCAAGCATTTGGCCTCAAAGATATAGTTGTGTCAGTTTTTTCCACAGGGTCACATGTATTTCTTTACATTTTTTACATTCAGTGTAAGTTTGAACTCCATTTACTTTTTCTCTATTGCTTGCTATGTTGTTTTACCAGTCTGATGTCCTTTCTTAGTTGTTTATTTCATTGACAGTCTTAGTTTTTTTTCTTAAATAGATATTAAATTTTTATTTATTATTATTTTGTTGTGGTTTCAGGCTAAAGTCAGTGAGCAGGGACATGATACCTTGCATAACTTTAGATGACTCTACAGTAATAAAATACCAGGCTCGCAGAAAGTACACCTATGCTGAGTTGCTCCCAGTAAGTAGTACCTGAAAATTTTAGTTGTCTAGAATCATGGGTTAAAACATTTTATTCTGTAGTATTAAAGGGGAAGTAGGCAATGATGGGGGAAATGGGTTTGATTATGTGAATGTCAATGCCTTATGCAGAGGTATAATTAGAATGTCAGCATTTTGTGTGTGGTATCTGTCACCTATTTGATAGGAAATCATGGCACATACAGAGGTTTATTTTCACTAGAAAGTGTTGATCTTCTCCATGGTGACCATGTGTTCAGTAGGCTATTATGGAAAACTCACTGGATAAATGCTTCGGTGGAATCATTACCTAGGAAAGTGTATCAGACTTAAAATGTAACTGAGAACTGAATCTGGCATAGGAAGTCATTAAAATAGTAAAATTCATAAGGGGAAAATATTTCAGTTGTAAAAGTCATCTTTATTGCTTGCGTTCTTTGTTCTTTTGTTTGTTGAATTATTGCCTCCTAAGCAAGCCCTCAGTCCAGCAAGCCTCAGGAGGGACAGGCTGCACAGAAGAGCCTTTTCTTAATAACTATTAAAATGCTGACAAATCAAGCAATTTGAGATATCCAGATTTAGCAATTTAAAACATATCTAAAACTTTAATGTTTGTGGAATGTTCACAAAGCAGCTTGCAGCTTCACGGAGGTACCAATACCCATGGCCTCACAACTAAAAAAAAGTATGTTATGAAATCTGGGCCTGTTTACACATGTATTAGTTTTAGTTGATCAGTTGAGCCCATGATTATTTGCTTTTCACACCAAAATCATACTTTGTTTATTACTTCACTGCATTCTTTTTATTTCTCTGTTAATTTTGACTGAAGAAAAGCCTTGTCTTTGCAATTAGGAACATTTACATTTAGAAACTTACATTCCGGAAATGTTTACACCATGAACGATTAATTTTTATACACCTTCATCATGCAGGGTTTCTCTCTTGCTGAGGGAAGGAAAATTCTATCTGTTTACACTTGTAAGGCTAGATTGGAACCTACAGTCAGGACCCCACAATTTGCTATCACAAATACAATGTAAAGGGGAATGCAGGGATCCACAATTCAACTTCATACTGGGGAGTGGGGTCTCCCTACTCTGCTTCAGAAGCCTTGCTTCCTCCTGCCCTTCTCCGTCCCTGTTACTGCTTGGAAAGAAGCTGGTTGTCAGCTACAAGACTCATCTACTTTCACCTGTTCTATCAGAGGTGGCAGGCCAGCCAAAGTTTCTCTTTCATGATCATCAGAAGCTAAGGTACTAGTCTGTAACCTCCTCTGGCTTCTCTGTGAGCATTGGCAAAATGGATGTATTCCTCCTCAAATGCCCTGGGAGCTAGCTGCTATAACGGGTATGGATTTCCTCCCTTAAAATATTCATGATTTTGTAGCTGATGTTGGTGGCATACCTCCAAGAGACATATTTTATTCCATGGAAATTAACCACTATGACGTTTGACCAAAAATATCACTTGGTAACTACTGTTAGTACGAAACACAGTAGCCTGAGCTGAGACAGCTTTTGACAGCTAAGTGATATAGTTTAGTATCACTAGAATTCCCTGGATTCAGTGCTAAAGAGTCAATGACAGAATTAAGGCCAAGTTTCTTTTCCTATTTCAAGGAACCATCTATGGGATACAATGGTCATTTTGCTACTCTGCACACCTTAAGTCATCAGATTAACTCCATAGGACATGAATATTTAGTAGGAAAATGGTAAGGAGAGCTATGATCAATTGCATATGTGATAGAAAATGGAGACTGGTTTCTTGAGATGAAGGTACTAATTGAACACACTGCATGGCCCTCCATTGCAATGTACGGAAATTTAAAAATAATGAAAGCCTGTTATTCCTTGTTGTATAACTATATATTTTTTTTTGTCTAGGGGAAAAGTGCTGCTGGCAGCGCAGTCTTAGGGAGATCAATAATGGAAAGCATGCTGCAGTCTCTTTATTTGGAGAGCAGAGCAGGCTACTACTTCACACACTTCTGTGAGAAGTCAGGGAATAAGGTATGAACATTTTCCTACCCTGTTATAATTTAGTCCATAATTGACTGAATGCCAAGTTATAGAGGGCAGCCAGACTGAAAAAAAAAAAAGAAAAATTGGAGAAAGAAAGATTGATGACTGGATGAATTATTACTTGTGAGACTACAATCCCTCAACAACAATAAACTGTTCATATGTATATTCAAACTAATGACAGGTCTTAACCGAGCTGTCAGATCCTAACTGTCTCAAACCTATTGGAAATCTGAATGTACCATCAGGAATAAAAAAAAAGACTAATCATTTTTAAAAACTAGCCTTTAACTTGGCAGAAAAAATGAGGTCTTAACCCACAAAAACATTTTTTATAAAGATGGAAAATCTGCTGTGCTATTAGTCATGATAATCTGCCTCATTCTTGCTTGTTGGGTTAGCGATGTCCAAACTCTCCAATGTTTTAAAAACGTTCTTCTACTTCCATGAAGCTTCTTGGATTTCTGAGAAACATAACACTGTTTCTTCCCTGCAGTCAGTAAAGTCATCATTCATTGCTGGGTGTAAATTGAAGATTGGTTGGAACAAGTTATTGATCTGAGCCAGTGTTTAGTGGCTTTTGAGGAACATTGAATCTTTAGGGAAGACTTGAATACGATCAAGATGGACATCTATTTCACTGCTACCACAACCCAGAATCAAGCAGCAGTAGCTAGAAATGCCTTTGGCTACCAGAAAGAAAAAAGTCAGTATTTTCAAAGCTGAATACCTTCAGCTAAAAATGTTAAATGGGTATAGATGGAATCTAAGTAAAAGTAACTCATTTTTCATGGGAGATAGGCACCAACCCATTTATCCTCTGGCTTATGCAGGTGCCAAACTCCTTTGAAAATTATTTCCGTAAGGTCTTATCTAAAACTGTGGAACCTATTTCATTTATATGCCAGGTTTGGTAGGCTAAAGTTTGTGGAAAAAAGTTTCCTGCCCCTATCTTTTTGAAACACATTCATTATTGTCCAATGATGGTGGTTTCAGGGTATTTTCCAGATCCAAACACCATAATTAAAACAGAGGATTTGGGGAAAGATTTAGACTCCTTTTTCTGAAAGATAATTTGGCGTTTGTTTGAATTTGTGAACTGGTTCCAAGATTCTATGCCTCAGAAATTCATGTAATAAAAATGCAATGATAGTCACAGTAACATATATCAAGTACACAATATTTAATTGTTTTCGTTATTGCTGCAAAATGCTATTTCACCATGGCACAAATTCTGCATGTCCATTATCAGCATTTCTTCTTAAGTGCTGGCTTTATGCCACTGAAATGTGGTTACTCTTCAAATGTTAACTACAATGTTAACAATTTTAATGGCCAATTATGCATAAAGGATACAATAAAAGATATAGTATCACAGCGACGATGCCATTAAATATGTTGTCCTCCTGCCAGTATGCAACAGAAGATTAAATCCATCTTAAATTGAGCTTGATTTATGATGACCCCAAGGAGCTAAATAATTACTCGCATTGGAAACTCAACCTTCTATAAATGCCTGATATTTGGGTAGTAATAACTTACAGTTTTTTCATCTCTAGTTGTGGAAGAACAGTGCGTACTTTTGGGCTGACCTACAGGCTTATCATCAGCTTTTCTACCAAGAAACTCTTCATCCCTTTAAAATATGCAAGCAAGCTCAAGTAAGTTGTAAATAATGTATTTTTTCTTCACAAATACATTTGTTCATTCCCTTCACAAATGTTTGTTCAGTGTAAAGACTGAAAAGAAGATAGAAAAGTTTCCAAATCTTGACAGCTCACACCAAAGTATATCTGGTTTGTGGACAATAAAAGAAGCTCTTTGGCTTGCTTGCACGGAATTTCTTGATTTAAATGTTAAACATGCACAGTTTCATTTCTAGGCTCTGTTGTCTCTTCCCAGCTTTATCTATTATACTCAGTTTACCTAATCTCCCCTTTGCTACTCTACGTCCTATTTGGAAACCTCCCGTTTAGTGTTAGTATCTGAGATAACATTTTTTTATAAATCATCTAATTGTGTTTTACTTTTCTTTCCATCTCCTGCGTGGGTTAAAATTGCAGGTCTCATAGTCCAGACCTCAGACCTTAAGTCATGAAAATGGATCTTTCAGTTGTCAGTCCTGATTTTCCTTTTCTGGATGTCAGGGCATTGTTATACTCTTTACATTAGCATCTCCTCCACCCCCAGATTTGATCTTTACACGCTTATTTGCTGTCAAGCAGAATGGATGTTTCCTATAAATAAGTATTCTTAACAGAATATGCACTTTAAGTCAGGGAATAAAACAAAACTAAGCTGGTTCACCCCAGGCCATGGGTACTGATAGCTCTTACTGACTGCAAAATAGCCTGATAACTGCCAGGGAAGGATGCTGCTGCAGTGTGATATTGTGAGAAGCATTCCAAGCAACTTTTAACATAATTTTGTGAAACTTCAGTCTGTTTTCCCTCCGTAAACCTTGTGTAGGAGTATATTCTATCTGCATATTTAAATATATGCTGTAATAGAGGAAAATGATTTCAGAGGTTGTTGGAACTGCTCTAGGGAGCAGTGGAGAATAATTTCATTGTATGGCTTACATTATTGAGCATCTTGAATTTGTCTTCTAACTTGTGAGTTTACTGGGGCAAATGACACAATGTTGCATATTTGTCCAGATTTTTCACTAGAATCAGTGTTAATTGTATGGAAACTCTAAGCAGAGGCTGAAACTTGGACTCCTTCTCCAAGCTGCATACTGGCTAACCTGAATTACTACCTTGTTTATTTCCCCCATCCCCTCTAGCTCTACTGATGGCATTCCTAAGGCTGACCATCTCCCATATCTGCATGGGTTTGTGGCTAGGGACCTAGTTTACAACAGGCATGTAACCTGTCTGCCTCTCCTGGAGTCCTTCTCCAGAACTCTCACCTATCAAAGAAGTTGCACAAGCACATTGGACAGTGTGGACGTTTTGTCCCTATCCTTTTAACTTTGTAGCTGAGTCTCTGAACTTGTGGTATACTTAACTAGATGATCTTTTGGGAAACTTGATAGGGACTGTTAACTCTGGGCAAAAGTGAAGATGTGGGAGATTCACAAGCAGATTGGATAAATCCCTTTTTCCATTAGGCCAAGATATACTGACCCAAATGTACTGTGTCATTTGTGGTCACGGTTAGCTTGTTTAATCAGAGAGTTAGGAGTATGGCAGTGGCACTCTGTGCAAACTCAAAAACATGAGAAATTTCTTCTTCTTTTAAAAAAAAATATTTAATTATTTAACCTACTGTACCTAGACTGTGTCTTGATCTTCTTATATATTTTTTGTAGGACAATTTTAGGTTATGGTCTATGGTGGTCTTAGGTTAAGATGATTCAGTTTTTAATTCAGTTTAATTTCACACCAGCCTCCTCTCTTTTTTGTATGGTTGCATGGTTGAAAATTAAGGCTCGGGTCTTTTTTATTTTTCTTATCTTATTTCCAGTGCCGGCCTGGTGGTGACAGCAGAACATCGCACAATCAGTGTTACTAGGCAATTGCAAAGAGCTACGTACACATAGCCATTAAAGTAAATACATCAAAACGAAATATGTGAAACTGTTCCATTAGCATAACTAACAGCTGAAATGTAACATAACAAATCAACACATGTGCTGCAACATTTGGTATCATTCTCAAGCTTGCCTTTTAAGGCTGCACAAAAATTATTCTTGTTTTCATTGGAACACTGTTAAGAGTCAAGCTGCATCCAATCTACAGGGTCTGCTTATGGAAAAGATGCTCTCCCAGATTCTGTGCTCACCTTTGGCACAATAAGATAGTCATACCAATACTCCTAAGAGAATGTGGATCAGATTCTAACAACACATCATCCTATGTATTTCACTGTTTATTACAGAAAAAGACATCCAGAGTATTCTGTATGTGTTCTGCCTGCTTCCTGTTAGGAACACGAGCAAACCTGGATTGCTCTGTGTCTGCTACTCATTGTTTCATTTGTTAGGTATTTTTATCTAGCTTTATGATAGAGAAGCACATTCATTCAGGGGGGTGTATATTCATTCATTCAGGGAAAAAAAAACAACACCAACATAGAGTGAGGATGAAATCTAATACATAAGAAAAATGATGGGTACTGGTAATCATCCAGGAACGTATGTGGATATTCACTATAACCATGCACGCAGGAGTGTAGAATAAATTGGGAAAGAAAAACAATAAAGAAACAGATGTATCCTTTGAAAAAAAATGTTAGAGTTGGAAAGGTTAATATAGTTATGGGAAGTACGATATTTTAACACTAGAATCAGCTTAGATAAAGGAAGTTTTCATTACTGTGAAGTTCTAGGGTCAGATGCAAGATTTATGTTAATGGAAAGTGATGATGGGGGTTAAGGCAGTGCAGCCTTTCCATTTAAGGCCAGACAGTGCATTGTATTCTTCCCATCATAATTCTGTCAAGCAGCTGCACAAGCCCCTCATTTAGGTCAGCGCAGTATCCACACCAAAGAGCAGCAATATGAAGCACTTGGACTTAAATTTTTGGTGTGTTTTTTGCTTCACTCTAGTCATTCCGAGATTACTTACCAAAGCCTTCTCACTGGAGGTGAATTCACAAAAAAACCCAAGGCCTGAACAATTCCTGATTTGAAAATTAATAAATGAGGCCAAAATCTTAATCTGAGTTTCCTGAACATTTCATATTTTCAGATTTGTGCCATCATAATTAATGTCAAGATGCAAACTCTGATCGAAATTCCAGATCAGGGTTTTGGGCTGGATCCATCACTTCTTCTAATGCACTTATAGGGAAATGTATAGCTGGCAGGTAGGAAAGTTATTTGTGTTTTACAAAAGAAACAAAACATCGAGTAAATGAAGCATGATGTGCACTTGATATCACATGCCTAAGATTTTTGTATGAGTTTTATAAACTTCAAGTTCATATAATGTTATTTTTTTCCTGTTGATCCTTTAGGACACTGGCCAATACCACAGTTTCACTGTTCGACTGAGACTGAGAAAACCACAAAATTTCCATGACATAGGAATCTAAAAAGGCTATGGCTATTCCATTTAAAAAGACACGATGCTTTTTTTTTTCTTTTTTTTTTTTTTCTTTTTTTTTTCTTTATGTCTTGCTAATTTCATTGCCCAGTGTGGAAGGCTGTGTACACAGATTTTTTTTTTTCTCTTTTCTGACATGTCTAGAACTCTTAGCAGTTGCTCTTTCTGTAGTCCTTGCATTGAAATCAGCACAGACCTACAGATGTGCCTGAACCCTCAGCAAGGGACATAGGGATGAGGGCTCCTTCCTTCTCTCCCCATTTGCAAGTGCATGCAGTCAATTTGTCGCTTTGTGATGTTATATTTTTACTTGGTGGGTCAAATCCCATAGCAATGGATTCTTACAATGATTAAAGCAAAAAGATGGCATCATACCAAATTGTCAGACAGTGTGAGTGTATCCTTCAAAGGTGAAGAGGCTGTACTGATTACAGCACTGAGGGCTTGGTTCTTCATGTTTGGAAAGTGCACACCTATCACTGGTTTAACCACCCCTAAATTTGTGCTTCACATGTATTACCAGCCCTAAGAATTGTCTATGGAAAAAAAAAGTATTTCTTTATTATGCACTAATTTTTCACATGAAATTAAACAGTGTTAGAGAGAAGTTTTGCAGGTAGAGTAGCCTGCAAAGGCAGTCCCTAATACAGAAAAACATTACAATAGTGTTTACATGAGCAAATTGACAATAGGTTTTAGCCTATTAAAAATTTTAGAAATATGGGCAATTTCTGACCCTGTAGGAAAATATTTTTGTCAGCTCTAAAGAATAATGGTAAAAATATTTAACTTAACCCATTTCGTACAAAATCATGAGGGAAAGAAGAACAGCACCCAGTAAATTGTGTTTTTTATTCTTAAAACTTCACAGAAAATGACCAGCCTTTTAATGAATGAGGTTTAACGTGTGTAAAAATACTCAGGACCTGTTATGGCCCCTCTCACCTATTTGTAGGTTCCGTGTGTGGTTTTATGAGTCATGACAGGTGGACTAATGTAGCCCTAATGATGAATAAAATGGCTAACCTCCCTTTAAAAAATCAATTTCTAAAGAGATCACGTTTTTATCATTGGGCTGTTCCTTTCTAATTTGTCTATTTTACATGTTACATGATTTGGATCAGACTAGAACATGCTATAAATGAAACTTTATTAGTTTTAAGGTTCTTCAAGTAACTCCTAAGGCTTGAAATCACTATTAATCTAATCAATGCTGTCCCTGTTTCAATTTGTTTGGGGATTTGCTGAGAAGGGTATAAATTAAGATAAATGTGGTCTTTGGCTAGGACTCTACATGTGAACGTCCTAGTTCCTTGGCCATACCCTTACACATGTGGGCCTTTACTGCACTGATAAGGTGGCCCATAATAGCTACAAACAAGGTGGCCCAAAAAGGTGGTGATAAGGTGGTCCAAAATAGCTACAGTCTTTGTCTTCAGTGATTCCACCTACATAGAAAGGGGGTGGAATCCTGCAGAAACACTAAATATACTAATCACAAGTTCTAATTGGAGGATGTCAGCTATCATAGCTCTGTATTCGTCAATGACCTGATAGCATGAGAGTCTAGAGGGTATGTTTCAAATTGTTAAGGTCCAAAAGAATAGAGATGTAGTCTGGTACTATTGCTGTCTGAAAGAAAGAGTCTAATAAATCAGAATTTGATCTAAGTCAAACAGAAATATAATTATTTAATGTACTCAACCATTCTCTCACTGTGCTAGCAATCTAATCACAACAGTTTTCTATTATTGCTTGAAAACAGAGTAGATGTACCATTTTCCTCTTTCTACTGTTTTGCTCACCTACTAGTTACAGCTGGATTTTAGCAGCATAAAGAAAAATGAGATTTATCAGAAATCTGCATTCTTCATTGTCAAAACTGTGTGAAAATAAATACTGAAGGTGGACTCTTCAGTGCCGTCCTACAGAGTTCTGATTTTTGCTACTAATCTGATCCCCAACCAGATGTTTAAAAATAGTTGGACTTTGACAATGTGAATAAGAGAAAGCATTTATATGATTTTTATTATGGCAGTATCTCTTTTCACTTGATTTCTTAGCTGCAGTCAGCATTGTGATGTATCAGAGAGATATTCTTGAATATATGCCTTCAAGATATTCCTGGAAGAAAGTGCTTTTCTCCAGCTCTTCAGTATTGTCTTTCATAGCAATTTGTGAAACATTTAAAATGAAATAAGAATCTGATCTAGGTGTCTGTTTGAAAAAAAAAAGCCTTTGGGGAAAAAAAAAGACTCCATGCTTCAAGAATGTGCTGCTAGTGAAAAAACATTCTCCAGGCTCTGCTTTTCTCTGGTTTTACATGTTGAATGGCAAATTCTGTGTGTTTCATTAAAAAAGCATATTATAAACCTTGCTCTGGTAAGGATTTCTTCTCTTTTATTGCAGTTCCTTTATGCAACTTACATTGCCCCATCTGCCAGTATGGACATTGGACTTCATCAGAGCAAGAAAAACATGATTTATCAGAAAATTGATCCAGCTTTTGAGGATCTTTTTGACTTAGCAGAAGAATATATCCTCATTCTTCTGCTAGAACCATGGATGAAAATGGTGGAAACAGATAAGTACACGTATGGAAAGGTAATTGACTTGGATGACACTGTGAAAAATTTCTATGTCATCAAAGAAAATCACAAGAACCTTCATATACAGCCTTTTCCCACTCCTGTACTTAATTCTGCTTCATTTACAGTCAGGAAGGGTGAAGAATCACACTCACCCATTCCCTTCTACTAAGATGCAAGGATTAGGCAGGGCTTCCTGTGAAGAGCAGACTTCCTTCAAAAGGGTGCTGCAGGCTTAATAGACCCCACACTCCGTGAAATGGGAAGGAATGCCTCTTGCAACAGCAAAATTTCTCTTTGTGCTCAAGAAAGTGTCATGCTTCTTTAATCTTGTTGCTGATCAAAAGTAATTTTGTAGTACAGTGTATTTTTTTTACTACTTTCCTGCATGTATGTATGGACGAGTAGAAGAACTTATACCTAAATTCAAACTTGAGAATGGTCTTCTAGGCCTATTAGGAAGTACTAGAAGGCCATTTCTAGGTGGTGAGTAGTACTACATGTTTAAGAATAGAGTATAAGGACAGAGAAAAAAAGTACAGCAGCATTGCCAGCTTCAGCACTTTGCAATTGAGGAGGTTCATAAAATACGTCTTGTTCACATTTTTGTGTTTAATAGTCTTTGATGACCTTTTTTCCCCATGACTTTATGTAAACGTGTCTTGGGTCATTGTATATCTTCAGCCTCACTGTAGCAGTTAGGATCCATGGTTATGAAAATGAACCCAAATACTTATTTTGTTATGTCGTCAAAGAAAATCACAGGAACCTTCATATGCATATAAAATATAAATACTTATTTTGGTTCATTTTCAAACCCCTCCCTGGTAATTTCACCTGATGCCCTAATTCGGTAGGCATGAGGAACAGTGAACAATTGTTATCTTGTTATATTCTCAGAGTTAATGCTTTTACATGTCTCTGTCATAACCCACTTCAATTACATCTCTTTGAAACTCAAGAATCCGTGACTATTTAACTTCCCCTTTTACTGAGGTCAGTTCATACCTTTCTTAAATTTGTCAATCCCATCTGTATTTGCTATTTTATATTCTTTTCATGGGATGCAAGCAATAGTTAAGATTTGTATGCACTAAGGATTATCTAGTGGCAGAATGGTGTTTTCTGTTTTTTTTTTTTTTTTTTTTTTTTTTTTTTTTTTTTTCCTAATTGTTCCTATTATTCTAACTGCCTTTTGATTTCAGGTGAACTTTGAGTGGATGTGCCAAATGTAAGCTAATAGCCATCTGCAATGATTCCAAGACCTCTTTATTAAGTAATAGCAGCTAATGTATAGCCCTGATTTGGAGCTCATTTGAATGACTTAACGTTTATTGTTGAATTCAGCTGTCCTTGTATCATGCAGGCATTTAGTATCTTGAAATCCTGCAGCTCTTCACAGTCTATTTTTTTGCTCTGTGCAATCATTTTGCAAACTTTGTTGTCTCCTCACTCACCTCCTTTTCCAGATAATTTCTGAATACATTTGAAAAAACAACCTCAGCACAGATCCCTAGGAGACTCCAATAGGAACCACACCCCATTATGAAAACTCTGTATTTCTTTATTTTTTAATTTTCTACCTTCTAATTAATTCACAAGGGACCTTCTATCTCATCCTGTGATAACTTAATTTCCTTAAGAAACTTTGAAAGATTGAACATTGTTGAAACTTTCTAAAATGAAATATTGGAATCCAAACACATCTGCAAAATATTCTATTTAATTTTCAACCTTTTCTGTGTTATTTTTCCAAGTTATTCATCTAAAATTGTTTGTGACCCGTAGAATAACGTGTAACTGATTGGTGCTTTCATTAATCTGAAATTTTATTTACTTTCTATCCGACTACTATTAAAGTAAGCTGTATATCATTTGCACATGTATATTTTACAAGTGTATGACTAATACTAGTTGTCTAGTATCTAGTGCTAATGCCGCACTGAAACACATGGTCGGCTAAGCAGAGTGTTAGGATACACCATTTGCGTATAAAAAGGACTCTGCTTTTGAGGACTCCGAGTACAGCATTTTCACTGCTTCTAGTGAAAGAAGAACTCCTCCAAAGTAAGAATCAAAACCAAACCCTTACTTTATGTTAATTAAATGCACGTGTCAGGTAATACTTCCTTGCATTAACTGAGGAATAATCTATTCCCCTCTCAGTTTAGATGATGCTTTGCTTTGCAAGTGTTCAGTTACGGGCAGACTTCTAAGTGCCCTAATAATGCAAGCATCCTAATCAGAGATTAAAAAAAAAAAGAACTAAATCCTTTTGAATGCAAATTATATGTGTTTGCGAAGAGTTATTATAAACAGACATAAACCAACCTGTTCTAGGAGGCACTAGAGTCTCTTTGTACTGGGCGCAGACTGTTGCATTAGGCACACTCCTTCTGAGCACAAAGAAAAGGTCTGCTTTGTATTTTCTTCAGTCCCTGGCTCTACTCTCCCCCTTTGTTCTCCCATACATCAGGATGTATTTGGCCCATAATGAAACAAGATATTTTATCAAGAATTAGGTGAGTTCAAAATTGTTTATTTGGGACATAGTCAGTATGTATCTACATTTTTATCTTTAAACAAAACATGAAAACAGGAGAGTTCCTTTTTATTGTTGACTCTCATCCTGCCTCTATCTGTTTTCTGTTTGAAGTTTGTGAAAAATGTTCTGAATTATTTTCCTATTTGCTTTTAAACTACATTTTCTTTTTAAGAAAATAATACCCCAAAGCACTTTATAACAGTGGAATAGAGTTACACTGAGAGTAAAGGCATTCAGATAAAATGGTGATTAGTGTGGTATTCATGTTTACATAAAAGTGTAATGAATATTAATCTAAAAACTGTTCTTTCTCTTGCATGTAAATTCTTGTATAATTAGACCACAGCTTTCTAATCTTTGTAATAGGAGTGGTAGTCAATTTAATTAATTGACTCAGTTTTGCTAAATATCCTAAACCAACATTTGAATGGTTTAGTGAGCCGAGAGGGACACCAAATTATTTTTTACTCAGTTACTGGTTGTTTGCACATAACATGGAGAATTACTCTAATTATACATGTAATGCTTCTGGTTAAGATAAAAAATACCAACAATTATTGAGTTCCAATCATGTACAATTCCCTGTTTTAAGGCATTAACTGTTATCAGACTGAAGAAAGGGACAGGACTTGGAGATATTATAGTAAGAAGTCATTCTTGTCTCGAAATTCCTTTTCTGGGAACATGTCACTTTATCTTTTCATTATTTCCCACTGAGAGTGATAGTTTTAAGACCTGGCTTTCTGTTTCTCAGTGACAATTTGAAATGCAATTTACTGGTAGAGGCTATCAGGTAAGTCTGGTGTGCTTTACACAATATAATTCAACATGTTTTAAAATACGGTGTTCTTCCCTTAAAGAGGTTGTTTAGTGGTGTTTTGTAGAAATCTACATGTGAACCGACACAGACCTGAAAATTTTGTTCCACCAGAGCTTTTAATTGAATTGTTTGTCACAAGGATGTGACATCTAGTGTCTCCTAAACATCTGTCTCATTATTGGCAAATGCATTCTTTTCTATCCACTGTCACTGGCAAGTTGCCTGTCCAGTTCTCCATCTTCTATAATGTGTACTGTAGGGATGACATAAGATATTATTTTTATTAGGTGGAGTTGGTGGAAGAAACTCGACAGCTGGACTCCGTGTACTTTAGAAAGCTCCAGGCTTTGCATCAAGAGAGTGTTTCCAAGAAGGATGAGGTAAGACAAGTACCTACTAACAAAAACAAACTCTTTTTCTATCAGAGAGGGTTAACGCTTTGAGTTTCAGTGATGAAAGACTGACTAAATGACAGTTTGGAGAAGCAAGTAATCTGATTTCTACCATCCAGTTTTTGTGTAATGATTGATAGTCATTGTGTTACTTACAGATTCAGTTATTCTGTCAGTTACATCAATATTACACCATTGCATGATTGGTCATAATGGGACAGTTTCCGCTATTTGAACAAATATCCCAATTTGAAGTAAATTACAGGTATGTTTAGGTTTATTTGATTAGAGAATCTGCACACGATATGTTTAAAGCAAACATAAAAATAAAGCTGTATAAGAGTGAGGGCCTTAACTCAGTCTATTTTTTTAGTGATCACAAAGCTGTTCTATGGAGACAGAAGTTGTTTAATGCAGGATTATTAGACTGAGCAAATATAGAGACAAGCAAAGTAGTTACGCAAGTGAAATAATTTCTTCCCTCAGAGTACGGTTGCTGACACTGGTCTGCCATCCTGCCCTGATGTTCTCAAAGAAGCTCAGAAGTTGTGTCAAGTTCTCAAAGAATCGGAAGGCTCTAATCTGTATGACCTGATCCACGACAAACAGAAGTTAGAACAGTTCTGGGCTTTTCTTAATGAGCACTCTGCTGGGTATGTTACTTGTTTATTATTAATTTATCCATTTTAAAGTTCAGAAGAAATCTTTGCTGAGATTCTTGGCTATGTAAATGTTCATGATTTTTTTTTTTTAAATGCTTGCATATTTATGAAGTAGGCATGCATATTGTCCAGACAGCTGAATTGTCTTACCTTTTTTTGAGGGTAAAAATTCTTTTTCATAGCACCTTTGTAGTCCAGTTTTACTTTCAGTTTATTCTTTTATTAGTGGCAAATTCCTGAGTGAAGCAATTAGACAATAATGAGTAAAAACTATCTTTTTTAGTACAGTTTAAATTGAGTACATTTTAAGAATTAAGGCAGGATGTTACAATAATGTACAAATAGAACACAGCCATGTTATGCTTATCGTGTGAAGGCAACCATAGTTTTGTTTGCACTGATCTGAACAGAATTAACTACCAGCCCCTAACAGATACAGTTTATGCAAGGTTCTTGAAAAACAACCCACTTGTTTAAAAATGAAGGTTTAAACAGAAGTTCTAGCAGAAGTAAATGTTTGCCACTGCTTTTTTTTTATTTTTTTATTTTATTTTATTTTTTTTTCCCAAGCCCCTCACTTATCTCTATTCTGTTTTAGGAAAAGGCAATTGTACTTTTTAAGTAACTGCTAGCAAATCCCTAATTGTCACTTCCTTGAACCAGGGTTCCCATGAGCTTACAGATAAACACTGCAATGGTTTTAAATTGGATGTTCATCACCTTCTTCTGAAGTGCCCAGAGATGGTCATCTAGCACAGGATTCCACTGGCCAAGACCAAATGTCACCGCTTCTGCTTATCATCATAGGTGCCCTTTGCAGTCAGAGAGATAAATACTTCTGGACACAATTCTTGTAGTTCTGAAGGGAACATCTAGAAATGGTTGGATGAATCATTTCTAAATATGGCTATTTTTCTTCACTGATTACAAAAAGACTGTAGGTAACAAGCTTAGACTGAAAATTTCGTGGCGTAGGTGTTCATGTTCAAGCAAGCATGGTTCCACATTTCTTCTAAGTTAGTAATCTAGATCAGTGGTCTCCAAAATTTTTTGATCGTGCACACCTGTCAGTAAAAGTTTTTTGAGCATGCATACCCAATTTATACATATTTTTTAATAAATTATAAGCACGTACTACTGAAGTTCTAATATTATTTTCCTCCCTCCCAGTGGATTGTTTCATGAACTCCTGTGTACTCACACTCCACTTTGGAGACCACCAGTCTAGACTTCCTCTCTAACTGGGGTAATGGTAGCAATCACCAGTGAACTGGCTAGGATGGGGGCTCAGCTGGGTATGCTGAAACACCTCTCTGAGGTCCTGTCTCTCTGTTAATCACAGACAAGTCCTGTGTTAAGTGATAGAGCCGGCCAGATAAATGTTTTATCTATGAACAATTTGCCTTTTGTAAAAATTCCTAATGAAGAAAAACATTTGAAAAAGTCTCAGAAAACAGTGTTTTAGAGAGAGGTCCAGACCTAGTAACCCAAGTCTGTTGTGGCCCAATTGTAAGTGATTCAAGTTTCATGAAGTCAGGTTGCTAAGCACCTGCACACAAATTCTGGTAAGAAACAAAATCAATTTCCATTAATTAACACCCTTTTAAATATACAGGATACAATCACACAGTTTCAGGACAATTTATGTTACTTAGGTTTAATGTTTTTTTTATAACTATCTTGTTAGTTTTGCCAGAGCAACTGACCCTGCACATGCTCCTGATCTGTTGGAAGTAAAAAGTAGAGCGTGCTTGGATAAGCCATAGCTGTAGACAGTTTAAGCTAATACACTTTAAGATGATACATTTTGCTTTTTAAGTAAGATGGACATATTTGGTCAGTTGGCATGGGTAGATGACAAGGAATAACTCCATAAACCACAGTAACTTGGATCGCTTTCCTGTGGGTGAACTTACTTCCCTTTTGACAAACTAGCAAATGAAAGAAAGTTCAATAGAACTTAGTCCTGTATGGGTCTCAAAAGGCTTTTGAAAGGGAGACATCTGTTCTTAAATCAGTTGGATGCTTTTGAAAGTTTTACTCAAAGACTGATGCTTCAAAAAAGCCAGTTATTAAACAAATGGAAAGTGAAACAGATTTGTCTGAATTTAATGCTTCATATTTCCTGCTGCAAATACAATGAATGTCCTCATTAAAGTGCTCACAAAAGTCCAGATAGTAAGATACTATCACAAAACAGTTATGTGAATTATTACTGAAATTGTGGGTATTTCAACTACTATGTCCTCTGGTTTAAAGAATAAAACCAATATATGTTCCATTTAAACAAACTCAGGTACTATACACTCAAATGATTAAGAACAATATATAGGCCACACATTGCATATAGATACTATTAGTCATTTATTATAAATAATGAAATAAGTAGTGGACTCAGTAATTTATGAAAAGGCAGCCCATGAAAAGCCATAGAAATAAGATTTACCATAAATTCTTTTTGTCTGCCTGACTTGAGGACTAATGCAAAAGCTCTAGCACCTCACGTGGCAGGAAGGGGGTTGATTCCTGGGGCTGCTGTTCCTAGCTGTCAACCTGTCCTCCCTGTTCCTCTGTCAGAAGGCAGGACCAGAAGGCAGAACGGCAATGTTGACTTATTTCCCGGTGGCTCACAGCCTGTAGTATCAATTCAAATTCTCATAGTACTAGTTGATACTCATCTGTTTCCTTTTGCATTCACTCTGTGAGCTCTGCTCTGTGTCTGTGTTTGCAGTCCCTGCTAGATTTAGCAGCAGCAAGCTGAGGAGGTTGCTCCATTCAGGGTCCTCCATAAGGAACCCCGAATGAGCCCCCCAAGATGCTTTTTGATCTGCCTGTTCAACATGTGCCACAGTCTCACCAGATGGTACAAGCAGAGAAAAACAGACATAAAATTTCAGTCCAATCTGACCTGGTATTTAGAACTTAACACTTTCGTGGTTTGTGGTTAAACTAATAACTCTCTAGAATGTTATGAAATTAACTCAATATTGAAAAAAACATTCTGTTTATATTTGTTTGTAGGATGGATCTCATGTGCTGGCTAGATATTGAACAGTTCAGAAGGATGCTCCACAAGGATAAAGAAGGAAGAGAGGAAAAATCCAAGGACATTAAAAACAAGTACCTGAACAAAAAATATTTCTTTGGACCCAACAGCCCAGCTACCAGAGAGCAACAAGAACAGGTACCCATTACAAAAGCATTCATTAAGAAACTAGTTGCTGTGACTGAGATGAGTCCGTCATCAGCTTTACTCTTACTTTTCCCCAAGCTATCTCTGCAACTGTAATCTACATTTTTGGCCAGTATTTTTAGAAGAGAACCAGTCTGGTTCTGCTTTGGTTGTGGGGGTCTCTTACTTCCTGTTCAGGCTCACCCTTCCAGGTACTCACAGAATATTTCTCTTAAATCCTGATCTGAGGCCACAGCCAGGGCATGCACAGCACAGCTCAGGAGAAGTGTAAAAAAGATTTTCAGGCAGAGTGGCTTGTTTCAGCTTTCTATTTTTGGTATGTCAGTAAAGTCACAGACGGCAAGTCTGAGCTGTGGTACTCAGATATATCTTGATACTTATGAAATTTACTTGGTCAAGTTGGGGTATTATTTGCCAGAGTCTGTATTCTATTATAGGTAAGGACAAATGTAATCTGTTCCCTTTTATGAAAAGTACATGTGAGCCTTGGGTAAGCACACATTAAATACTTTGCTTACAGTTAAGCTCATGCTTTGCTAAATCAAGGATGTAGAGAGATAAAGGACTTCTGGTATACACCAAAGTTTATGTCATGTGTTATTGTGTTTGGATTGCTTAGCTAATGCATTCAGGTGGAGGATGGGGACAAATCCTTCATGATCGGCTTCCTCCAGCGGTTTTGCTAGAAATTCAGCAGTGCATCCAGAAGAGATTAGAAGAACAATGGGTGCCATTGTTCCTGGCAGATGAACAACGTGGGGTGGAGGGACAAGCAAAGGTAATTTTTTAACAACAGCAACACATATGGGCATTGTTTTTTGTTTGGCTCATAATTTACCATTGGGATAAAAAGGGTTGGGGGGAAAAACAGCATATAACTCATACTCAGTTTATATTGAAAAGGACACTCTAGTACATACAGGTTGAAGCATTTAGCTTGATAATTGTGGAGGCAGTTCCTCTGAAGGCAGAGTCTGGCTGACAGTATTATTGTTAGATCCTAAATCTGAAGAAGTTGGTGTTGGCTCTGCTGCCAGCTAGGCTGCCAGGGGAGAAAGCTAATCTTTGCCATAATGTTGCACTCTCCATGTGCCATTCTGCCTGAGCCATACACTTGTGCACAGAAGAAATGCTGCTTTGTAAAGGATTTGCCCAAGTGGACAAGAACGCAAGCGAGTGGGTTTCCCATGCTGTATTCACTCTCTCATACGGTGTCCATATTTTCCCTTCTGGAGCTACAGTGAATGTAGAAATGACTGCTGAACTTCTGAAATTCTGCTTGGTGGGGATGTTAACTGCTACAAGCCTTGCTTCCAATTGGTTACTCTAAAAAGTTGCTAGAAAACGTGGAATAAGGAGCCTTTCACTCTGCTGGCTCATTAGAAAGACTGGGGAAAGGGCAGAGCCAACATCTGCCTTCTATGGGAGTGCCTCTGTGGCTGGGATCTTTGTAGGGAGATAATCCTGCTCATGACAGTTGCAAAAAAAACTTGTTTTCTGCACTTCCACAAGAGCTTGGTAATGTGAATGTCACAGCAGAAGGAAACTTGATGGTTCCACCATGCGGACAGACATGCACACCGCAGTGATTCATAACACTTATTTTCTATGATTTGTTTTTAACATCAAGAGGGTTATCAGAAGTTTGGATCCTTTTAATTGATTCAGAGCATTAAGCAAGTGGAAAAGTGTAGATTCTAGTAAGACAAATTGTGATCTTAATAATGATAAAATTAAAGCAAAATTTCCTAGTCCTCAGCCCTTTTTAGCTGAACTCTGCTTCCCTTATGAGCCCTGGCACAAGACCATGGGATGAGGCTAAGCTGCTTCCAGTTCTGGAAGCTAGCTTTTGCATGCCTCTTGTTGCACCTGCCGCACTGTACTGGCAGGGATAGTAGCCCCTGCAGTTTGGAAAATGCTGTATTAAACTCTAATAAACAGTTTACAGGAAATATATAGTTTTAATCAGCTTTTAGGCTTTCCCTAGTCTTTCCCTTCATTTTTGTCTCACTGCTCTTTTCTCTTTCTTACTGCAAGTTCAGAGGATGAAAAAGTCCTTTGAAGAACGTATTTTAGAAGAAATGAAACCAGATGACATTCTCCACTTGGCTTCATATTTCACAGTGACCAAACACTGTGGGCATGCTATGTAGTCCTTATTCAGAAAATCTGCCCTTGATTTGAGGTGTATTTTTTTGCTACAAAGAAGCTGAAGGATCAAGTCTGTATTTCTGATACAGCTGTCCAAAGGAACAAACCCAATTCATATTAAAAAAACAACAACAACATTAGACTCAGAATCTATTCCCACTGTAAGTGGTACATCAAAATTATGGGTAGGATAAACCAGGGGAAGAGCGCCGTTTCACTGACATTGCCTCTTGACTTAACTCCTCGGTGTTAATGAGCGTGGGCTTATTTATAGCTTAACAGTGGATGGTGTTCAGTGTGAGTCCACAAGTTTCATGTATCAAGAGCCAAACAAAGATAGTTAAGTATCAACTATTCTCCCACTGTGGTCTCAATCAATAGAGGCCTGAACATTAATCAAAAATTTAAAAAAAAATACAATGGTAATCTTTTGTTCAACTGTAGATAAGGGACAGAACCGAAGATCTCCTAAGCCAAAGCCAGGAGAAGACAACTAGGATGTGGAAGGCAAGTGAAGTTTATTATGTCTCTCATGTCTGCAGTTTCGCTGTCTTTTCTGTTCAGACTTTGCACATCCTTCACCTTTTCCCTGCTGACAGCATGAGGCCCAAATGCAATGCTGTCAAAAGCAGGCATAATTGTATTGGCTACAGCAGGACGGTTACTCACATTACTGGTGAATCTAGCTCCCTGCTGGATGTTCACGGTAAATTTCTCTCCCTTCCTGGCTAAAGAGGTCATACTTGAAAGAAACATGTTTCTCGTCCTTCTCTGTAGAGCACTGTTAACCCTCCTTAAACCGGTATTGTACCTTTAATTCACATTTATCTGTATTTTGCATGCAGTGGACTTATTGGGACAAGCTGTTCATTCCAGCATCTGGTAGTTTATTTATTATTGCGAGTGGATTACGTGCAGACACAAAAGGGAATGTGAAGTATGCAGTGGAGTGGGCAGGTTTAATCATATCTCACAGTATCTGTTTCATTTAGAATTGTATTTTAATCTTACAGCACTGAGATAATATCAATTTTAAACATCTTAAACCTTTGTAATAATACATTTCATCAGATGTTTGCCAGTTTTTTCTCTTGAAGAGCAGTGAACTCTTGGTGATTGCCAACATACAAGTTGTGTACATTTATTCAGTTGAACTTTTATTGTCTGTTGAAATCAAACTGGAGACCCGGTCACCAATTATCCATGCAAACCATTAGCTCGGAAGGGATCCAAAGTGCATGTGGGTTCTGTTAACTGAGTTTTCTTTTGTCTGTTTGTCAAGAAGATGGTTATTTTCCATATTCTGCTTTAAGGTTATTAAACCATAAGCTAAACAGTATTTGTACATTGGGATAGGGGTGGGAGCAGCGTTTTGTTCTTTTATGAATATGCCCCAGAAAGAATTTTTCCCAATAGCTTCTCAAATCCTGGTCACAGTGGAGGGAACATGTTTGGAAATTTGGAGGAGGGCTGAGAAGATGCCATCTTACTGTCTAAGTGGCACTGACTTTATTTTAACCAAAGGACTCTTTGGACAACCACCACACACCCTCCTGCAAGGGTAGGCGCCCAACCCTGGCAAGCTCCACAGCAGAATCTGAAGTGTATCCTCTGTCTTTAAGCAAAGCTGCAGAAAGTCTTTCAGCTTAGCATCAGGTTATATTGCCAGGACTGTTTGCAACTACAAATGCTCCTGTCCCATGCAGACCAGTGAACAGCACTCCATCTCTCCAGGACTTCAAAAGTTTTCTACCACTGTTACAAGACAGTTTTCACTCATCCATCAGATAACAAAGGAGGATTGTTTGGCTTTCTGCTCAGTGACAGCACAAGAACTGTTTGTTCAGGAAGGCAGGCCAGCCTGAACTTCATTTCAAACAAACTGTCCCTGCATAAGCCATCTTTCTTTCTCCACCCTTTCCTGGCTGCCTACTGCTCCCTGCTTAGCAGCAGGAGGATTTCCAAAATGTCTCAATGATTTTAAATTCTATTTTACTATTGGTAGCTTTATTCCACAGAGAGCAAACTCTCCAGCTTCTGTTGGTGATCATGGCAACACATTTCAAAGCTCATTTTGTTAGTGAGATCCCTGTCAGAAGCATTTTACAACTTTTAGCTATGTGGTTTGTCTGTTCCATTTTCTTTGTTGTTTGTTTGCACAAAACTCAAACTGTTCTCTAGAAAAGTAGCCTGTTGCCATAATCAATAACAATAGCTGTTTCCATACTTTATAGTATGTACTCATATGGTCTAAATCATTGTCAGTCATTTCCTCTCCCATCACGTTTTCCAAAAAATGTTGCCCAAACCAAACTGGAAAAAAAAAAAGAAAGAAAGAAAAGAAAGGAAAGAAAGAAATGAAACCTTGCCAAATTCTATTGTATCCATGTCATAAACTCATAAACTACTGAAAGTTAGGGTCAGTGCAAAGATAAGAATCAGACAGTTTACGCTAACTAATGCCTTTGTTATTGCTTTTTGAAACAAAGTTTATTTGGTGCATTTATTTCTTCTCTTGACAGCATGTGGACAATAAGTGGGTTTCTTCATCTAGTGAAATAATTGCTTTCCGCAAAGCGCTGTTGAATCCAGTGACAGCAAATCAGTTTCAACGCTTTGTGTCCCTGAAAGGAGACCTCCTGGAGAACGGAGTGCTCTTTTGGCAAGAGGTACAGAAGTATAAGGTACGGTGGTAAAATGGCACAAGGGGAGCATCATTCAACCTGTAAGCAATTGCATCCATTACTGCAAATGAGGAAATTTTAACAAGAATACCTCTAAGCATTTTCTTGTTCATAGTAAAACCTCCTTCACCATTTATTTGTCTTTTTCTTTGATGAAAATCCTGATTTCTTAAGGGTAGCTGTTTTTTAATGTCTTGAATGCATTACGCCTGTGTTTCTTTGTGCTTCTTCAAACTCTACCATTCTTTTGAATCTCTAAAGGGATACTACTAACTAAGGAATGCCCAGATTTTGGTATACATCTGCTGAGCAGTAGAAAATATGAAAGCAGCAAATGTTCATTCTGTCTTTATAGTTAAATACTGTTAAACAGAGGGATTATTGCTGAGTTGGGTAGTTCCTCAAAAATCAGAGAGAACTTTGAAATTCAATCGAATCTACAAATGGTAAGATGGTCTCTACCCAAAAAACCTGCATGTAAAATGCAGACATCATCTCCCTTAAAAACCTGCATGTAAAATGCAGACATCATCTCCCTTAAAAACCTGCATGTAAAATGCAGACATCATCTCCCTTACGCTCTGCACAGTTGCATCCGACTGACACTGAGGAGGTGGCCAAGGTCAGCAGGAGGTTGCCTGTCTTCCATATGCATTCCTCTTTCTGCAGCTGCTGAAGTGTGAGAAACCTCTGGAGTGAGACTTTAAATCACACAGCAGCCTCCTAGTAGCACCCTGGACTGAATGCAGGGGCACCACAGATCTTTCACTTGTTCCTTACTCCTGTTGCCTCTGGGATATTGCTGATGCAAACAAAACCTCTCCTGGGCTCCTGAACATAGCACACGGAGGGCAGGCAGTGTGAGGTTAGCTAAGATGCTCAGAAATCAGGAGCTGAACACAAATGATGCTGCAGTAGCACTTGGAGATCCTGCTTTAGGCACGTGGGTGCATTTTCACTGGATAGTTTTGGCATTTGAATTTGGGATCTACTTTAGAAGCTGAAGCTTCTCTGCTTCCAGAGGGCAATCCTCTTGTCCTCACAATGGCTCTGACCCCAACGTGAGGAGTCACAGAGTTGTAGGCCGATATGCTGTCTGGAGGTGCTGCTGTCTCCCTTGGTTACAGTGTGACCATCTTATACTAGAAACGCACATTAAGGCACCTGATGGCACCATTAAGGCACCATTATATAAATCCTTCTCACAATATCTGATATTTTTTTTTTTTCAGATTTGTGACTCCTCATTGCTACATTTTGGAGGGCACGGAAACTTTCTGCAAATGTGGAGTGTAGTTTAGACTGTTTTCTTTGTGTGTCTGCTTTCTGAAGAAAGGCTTCATTGTTTTATGTCCCACCCCCTCTCCTACATTTATGTTAATTTTATTTGTCTTCTTATCAAGAAAAAGCACAATCTGACCATATTTCTACATGCATGCGATTTGTCATGGTTGGCAGTTGATGCTCTTTATAGAAGCAAAGGGCTGGAGCAGTAGGAGTGTTGTGGGTCAGGCTGAACTGGAGGAATATTGCCAAAGATGTGGGCAGTACTTTGCATAGTGCATGCTTGTGTTGTCTGAGCCCTATCACGCCATCAGTTTAGACAGAACTCCCTTTGGGAGTCAGTGTCTGCATTGCTCCTCGTAACCCATTTGGGCTGGCGGCACACGTTGGGACAAACAAAAAATACAAATTTTTTTTTGGAAAACAAATATGAAGAAATATAACTCTGTGGATCATTTCCATCTGTTTCTATATGTTCACATCTCATTCCTCTTCATATCTTATGGCTTGTTTTTCTTCCCTCTTACTACAGCTCTCTGCATTTTTGTCTGTGCTAGATGAGCAAAGAAAACCATAATATATTCTTAGGATACATTGAATACGTTTCTGTATTGCCTTACTTTCTTCATTGTAGCTGTTATCATTCTTTTTTTCCTTCACAAAACTAAAAAGTATTCAAAATAAAGCAAAACTTCTCTTCCACATACCACATTTCTGGTTAAAAGCCCTGTTTTTAATTTCTTTGCAAAGTAAATATCCAGCCTCCTCTACCAAAACTAAATGCATATTCTTCATTTAGAGAGCTCACTTCCTGAAAATTCTCTGGAGTGCTCATTGTGCCTATAGAAGATACATGCGATAATCTCCTGTTGTTATAGAAATGTCTTGATGTTTATAGATAGATGGAAAGTATGTTTCGAAGGATTTCAAGGAAGCTCTTTGAATTGTTCTCTCCTGTCACAGCCCAATAGTGGCATCATCAGAGGGTAAAAACACAGTAATAATAGGTTTTAACAGAACGATAGGGTCACATTAACAAGAGTAGAAAACCTCAGTGCTCCTCTGAGATATTACCCTTGTAAGTTCAGGTTTGTTTTGTATCCTGCCTATCCTGCATGAATTATTTCAGACATTGAGGTTTTGGGAAACTACACAATCTTAATGACTGGAGAATCTAGAAATGAATGGAAGACTGTACTTGTAGCTGAAATTGTCTCCTCTTGTGCCAACATTCTTGGTTATAATACCTTGTACCACTCAAAATATTCTCCTCTACTCTTGGAGTTTGTAAAGCATTTCTTTGTCTTTTTTTTTTTTTTTTTTTTTTTAAAGTTACTTCACTGGTCATAGCAAGCTCATTGTGAAAATTGGTGCATTTCACACCTGCAAGTGTATTTCTCTTTTCAGAAATGCTGCCTATTTACCACGAACGTACTCACATTGAATGTAGGACAAAAATTGCACTGTTCCATCAGAATGTGCAGGCAGAGACTATCACCTAAAATCAATGACTGCTGGATATCTGCATTTGCAAACCAGAAGTCCCACTCATGTTTTAACTATTGCTGTGACCATGCACATTTGCTATAAGAATTTCATCCTACATACTGAAGGAATCTCTTTGTATAATTATTTTTGTATGACTGTTACTCTTTGATCACTGGGCCCCTGGAAAGGGTCTTGCATCTCTCTTTACACTGACTGAAAGTGCTATTTTTCATCTTTCAGGACTTGTGCCATTCTCATTGTGATGATGCCACAGTCCAGAATAAGATCACAGCTATCATCGACTGCTTTATTAATTCCACCGTACCCCCAGCTTTGCAGATTGACATCCCAACTGAACAAGCACAGAAGATTTTGGAGCACAGGAAAGAACTAGGACCTTACATTTTTAGAGAGGCGCAGGTAAGAAGCTGGGAGAATCTCTGTAACAGATTTGGATAGAGTTTGTGTGGCTGATTTTAAGGACATTCGTCGTTGCTTACATGGCAATTTTGACTCCATATTTAAACCTAAATTTGAAGTAGAACACTAAAGTCATCCATTTCAATTAAGATTGTATGGTGCAGATGACAGAAGTTTCAGGTATTTGCTGCCAAATAAACTGTCAATTTGAGCCAGCCAGCTGATACGGGAAAGGTGGTATCCAGGTCTGTGTTAGGAGTGCTGTCAGTTGAAATGAATTTTGTTTATTTTTTGAATTGCTTGTTCCTTATCATTTGGTTAATGCCAGAGAAGCAATTTACAGTTACAGGATTCATTCATATAAATATGAAAAAAAAGCAGATGTGAGTGAAGCACAAAGCTTAACTTACTGAATCTTTCCCTTTTTTATTACAGAAAGTCTGCAGACAAATTTTCTCTCTCTGATCTTTTTACTAAACAGAATGAACAGTAATCTATAAACCTTTACTACAGACTTACTATTTTCTTATTCCTCATTGCTATCTTTGACTTATCTTCTAAACCCAAGAAAGCTAATTTGTTTTCTTTTCCTATCAAATTTCCATCAATACCTTTAAAAATCAAATGTGAGCGCGCAAAATATTTGGATTACAAAAGATTGGTGTTTTTACAGACAAAAGGGTACATATGGATCATAAGAGAAGTCTCAGTTCAGCCTGTGAAAAAGACAGTGAACTCCAGAAATGTGGCACAAAACCAAGGGAAGAACTTGGAGAAAAAGTTGTGACTCAAATATGACAGTGACTCAAAAGTCACTTTCAAGTACTTTAAACCAGAAGCAGTGAGGTGCTGAGCATACTTGACTACTTAGAAGCCAAGTTTCTGAATGAGAATTAAACATCTAAATAAACTGAAAAAATGTGAGCCTTAGTACATGCAGCAACAGAATTCACTGAGCCCTTCTGTTTGCTTTTTAAAAATTGTTTTTCTTATTCTAGTTCAAAAAAGACCCTGTGAGAGATTATATCATTTAAAAATTATCCAAGATTTGCTCATAGATCTGTAATGTGGTTTAAGAGGCTTTCCAGAGGCAAAAAAGTATTTCCTTTCTCTTAAGGAGGAAAAAACCCCTCTCTCCCTAATGAACTGAATATTTGAAATACTTGAACAGAACAGTGGTGCAAAAGCAATTCTACTGGTGTATATTTTATCAAGAATACTTGTAAAAAATGATGGATGTTTTCATTAATGCAAACAATTGTTTAGGGAAATATAAAAAAAGAAAGTGCCTTTTAACTATGTTTTAGGAAGATTTCTCACCAGTAATAAACACACTGATGAAAAAAGCATGTGCCGAGCAAAGCTGGGTTGAAATGTCAGGACACAGTACGTAGGAGGAACAAGGCTGTGTATTCAAAAAGAAATAGTTATTACATTCTCACGGTAAACTATACTTTATTTTACAGCAAACTCCGTCTTCCTAATACAGTCAAGACTGACTTTCTTTTCTTTCTGCACAGATGACTATTTTTGCTCTTCTGTTTAAATTTTGGCCAAAATTTTGTAAGTTTCAAAGCCGTTTGGCTAGTGATGAAATTTTGCTTGCCTTGGAGAGAAAAAAAGGAAAAAAGATGCAAAAGAAGGAAGGCAAAACATTAGAGGAAAGGCTCACAAAGCTTCAGGTGAGAGCTGATGGACTGAATAAAAACTGTTTCATGAGCAAAAGGATAGGAATCCAAATATCCTTTTCTCAGCCTGATCCAAAGCTACCGAAATCTTTTTGTTAGAATTCAAGCTTTACATACAATGTAGTCCTAGGGCGATTAGTTCCCAATCCTGCCAATGCATATACATATGTTTAACTTGAAGCAGATGAGTCAGTGGAATACTCCTTTCATTAAGCAGAGGAAAATGTAGTTTAGTGATCTTTTGTGCCAAGAGAATAGCGGAAAAGAGGGCTGTTTTTTTTTTTTAAACATGTATACTCCACGTGTAAAATGGGTAACTGCAAACCTGTTTACACTTCCCATGTGTACTGTCCTTTTTAAAGAATTTACAGTCCTGCTGGGTCACAACTGACAAAACAAACAAACAAACAAACAAACAAAAACAACAACAACAAAAAAACAAGCAACAATAATAAGATTTCATATTTCTTTTTCAGAAAGAGCATTTGAAAAGGCTGCACATTATTATTTAAAATACTTACGTGCTAAATGCTTTGTATACTCTTTGTCTTTGAGTATTTCTCAGCTTTGATAGAGAAATTATTAGACTGTTCTCAATAAGTTTCCAGACAGTGTTGGTGCATTAACACAACTGTGACCTCTGCAGTGGAATGCTCACTTGTAAAACGTTTTTTCTTGGAATTTTATTAATAAAAAAAATATATATTTTTTGCTATTGATTATAGGCTTTGCAAAATATTATTTTTTATGAAATGTAATTGTTCAGCAAGCTTTAAGGAGAGAACATTCCTTTAAGGGCAGAGAAATTATTGGACTTGCAAACTATCATAAGTAGCGTTAAAAGACCTTTACATATTTTAAATGCCATGTACACATGTGTTGAGACATTACTTATGATGAGAACCACATGAGTATCTGAACAGATAAAGACATATGCCTGTACATCGCTGTCCTCCTTTTAGACATGTGAAAACTGAGGACCAGTGAAGTGTTACTCAGGGCCACACAGCAATGTCAAAGTGAAGTCTAAAATTCAAAAACTCAAGTTGCTTTCTCCAAAGCACATTGCCTCCATACAGATATGTCTGGCAAGGCCATTGGCAACACTTACAGTGCAAGAATGCAATATTTCAAAGTAATGCACTTTTGTGTTTTTGCAGACTTATTTTTTCCATCTGTTTGTTGCCTGTCTGTGAGATTTCTGATTAAGATCAAGGAAGTAAAGAGCAAATCTTGGCCAGGAGGGCAAAAGCCTAGTTTTTATGGGGAACAAATGGGAAAGGTGAATTACCCATCTGAGTTGGGAAAAAGGATAAGAAATTTTAGAAAGTGACAGGCAGGGAATGCAGTTCAGTAAACAGTTTACAGGCTATTCACACACACACAAAAAATATTATCAGTAAACCAGTTATTTCATCTTGAAAGAATAGATGGAACAGATAAATCTTTGAAACCCTTTCCTCTTCAATTATTTTTAAGAGCTTGCCATTGTTTGTTCTCTTACCTGAGATTTCTGTCCCCTCAGTGACAACATAACCATTCAAACAATTGATCCAGTATCCCTGGCAGAGCAGTGTAGGAAGCTCCTAAAGCCAATCAGCCTTGTTCAGGATAAAAGCCTTTTCCACCTCCTGCAAAGTTCTGTTCCCGTTCCCCTGCCCCCCCCATGCTGAAGGAGAGGAATAATCTGGCAAACATTACAACTGATATTTTTTCTTATAGCTGTTTCCCCCCCACATATCATTTTTGTTTTGTGTCAAACGAAACAACCATCCTCCTGTGGTAGGAATATTGCTTTCTCCCTTCTCCCAGATTTGTCCCTAGGGTGGCTGATCTGTGTGGGCTTGCCTCACTGTCAGAACCGACTAGATAAGGCAGCCAGGCCTTGATGCAGCATAGAGGAAAAACAGGCAGACAAGGCAGTTTTCACTGGACAGTGATGCGTGACTTGGTATCATCTGACTATCTCATTATTTTTTGTGGGTGTCTTTTGGTTATTTACGGGGCAAATGCTGTTGAAGGCTTCCTGGCCATGATCTCAGTGCAGGGGATGAGTGGCTGACAGCGACGGAAGCCATGCATGTACAGTGCAAAGATCTCTTCCAAGCTTTGTGTCTGAAAGGCAGGAATGAACAGGTATGGTGTGAAGTAAGCTGGAATGTTCAACACCATGTGATTGCTTTGGTATATAGGTGAAATCATTGTTTTTAAAGATATTGCCTTGGGAGAATATGCTTTGCTTGTCCCTTTTCATCCTTAGTGTAGCACAGATATATGGGTTCTTCTTTGCCCTTCTGTGGATTTGTTCCTCTGGTAACTGCACATGCCACATACTTTAAAAAATATCATTAGTCACTTTTTGCAGACTGCCTTGATGCCATTATTTGTAATTTATCGCCTACACAATTGCCCTTTGCCCCCAAAACAGATTTTGAAATGTTAGATTTCAAGTGTACAAAATAATACTTACGCTGTAAATCTGTTCTTGCTCTTTCCCTGCCTAACAGCCTAACAGAGAAAGGATAAAAACATATATATTAATTTTACTTTTCCATGTTTCTCACCATCTCTTTTTAAGCTTCTAAGCAGTAAGCTTATTTGTTAGTAAGTGGTGTAACATCATGAGATATGACATTGCCATAACATGGCTAATTTATTACGAGAAGACATTATTAAAGAACTCAATTCACCATTCTCATTTAGAAACATAGCAAACATAAATGATAGTGTATTAGTATACACCCTGTTTCTGTATTGTATTCTGTATCTCCATGTTCCAACACTTGCATGCCCCACAGATGGTAGTGAGTCTGCTTGTGGAGAGAATATAAACAGCGTGCTGCCTGGGCAGTTCTGTGCCCAAAAGTCACCATTACAGAGGATGGGTCCATTGGACAGTGAGATGATGAGGAAGGGAAAGGCTCCATGGGAGCAATGAAGTGGGATATTCTGGTCCTTTTCCAGATCTTTCAGGGAGTCTCTGAGCAACTTTGGGAAACATTTGACCTCTTTTTTTTTTTTTTTTTTTTTTCTTTTTTCCTCACTTTCTCATTTGCATGTGGGAGCATTATATTACTTGCCTCATGGGGATTTTGTGGGTTCATTATCTGAGGTTAAACATGAACATTGATCAATGTCCATAAAGAGTTTTGGGATCGTCAGGCAGAACGTGCAAAGGTGCAGCCTTAATAAAACACTAAAACAACATGAAAATGACAAACACTTAATCACTAGAGCAGTTTACCAAGGGTTACAATGCCTTTTCCTTCATTGTAAATGTTTTAAAAAAGATTGCCTGTTTTCCTAGCATGTATGCTGTAGTTCATTCACAGCTTCTGGACCAGGCTGGAATTAATCATGGGAAGTCCTATGTTCTACATTTATACCCAAGGCTAAGTTAGGGTAACAATGGCCTCTCTGTCCTTAAAATAAGTTCTCTGGCAGGTGTTCCCTCTCACTTAGTGATAGCTCACTCTTGAAGCAGTTATTGAAACTGAAATGAAGATAGTCAGTAGGAGTGTAGGGGTCAGGAAATTTTGATTAAGACAAGGAAACTTTTAAAAAAGCAGTACCCCCTGATATCTTTTAGTATGCCCAAAGTGATGAATTATAAAACCAGGCATTACAGAACTCTGTCCACAATTTGTCCATCATATAAAATGACACTGCTTACAACACTGTCATGTTCCAATAACAATTTTTGCTTCCTCATATTTGCTTTTTACATTAACCCAGCAGCTGCTGTTTAGAGCTAATTATGAGTTCTTATTATTGTCAGGGTAAAGAAGTGGATGCAAACCTCATCAATCTGACAAGCAGTGCTCTGGGACGAGATACTGGCATGGATAGAAGACCAACATCATTTTCAGATGGATATGGGTGGCAGGTGAATAATAAACATTTTGCTACAGATATCATCATTCAAGAGAGATAAAATGATCTTGGCAAAATGGGATGGTGGGGTTTAGTCTTGAATACTACTGCCATGTGGTTCTTCAATAACTGTTCATTCTTGTACCATAGCTTTGCTGTTACAAGGTTACCTTTTCCTTCCTTCCTTCCTTTCTCCCATCCTTCCTTCCTTCTAGATTTAGGTTCTGAGTAGTATTAAGGCCTAAAAACATTACAATCTTTAGGTCTGGAGATGTAAAAATAATCTGTATTTAAAGATAAATTGAAGGAAAGGAAGTTCAAATCTGGAATAAGAAATTATTTGTTACTTGGGAAATTCATATCTTGAAATGAATTGGTGTAGGCTTGAGTCCTGTTCTGCTCATTCATCAAAAACTGAAGCTGAACTCATTTTGGAAATCTAGTTACTTGGACAGAAATTCAGACAGAAAATAGCCATCTAGTACTTCTTGAAAACAACTCACATGATGCACCAAATCTGTAGCGAAAAGGTAGCGGTTATTTTACTGGAGAAAATGGAATAATAAACGCACCACCTTGGGCATGTGAAGTGATTGTTCATAGCTGCCCTGACACTGACATAATAAAATGGCAAATCTGTGCAACCACATCATCACAGCTATGTAATGTGACAGAGGAGTAAATTGCACTCTGGCCACTGCTTAAGTTCCACAGAACTCTTCCTGTGTCATTATATTAGCGAGAGCAGAATATAGAAATAAGCAGTCTGAAATACTCTCAAATTCTGAAGCCACACTACAGGCTGTATAAAGCTCACAGTCTTAGCCCTTAAATAAGCCTTTTAACCTTCACTCATACCTTTTCCAAACAAAAACAAAACCAACCAACCAACCAAAACAAACAAACAAACAAAAAGACACAACCTAAGTTGGGTGAGCCAGGATATCAATATTCTATTCCTAAGCCCTCAAGAAGAGGCTGGATAATTGCAGAAAGGGCAATAGCCCTTAAAATTTTTTTTCCTATTTTTTTTTTTTCTCTAAGCCCCTTTCTGCTATGGGAAGATGCTGGAAGTTCTTATCAAGTCACAAAATGTCAGATGGGTCTCAAACTTCTGATGTTGTAAGCAAAAAAAAAAAGGGCCAAATAATCATACAGTTCCCATTCTGATTTGGGAGAGTGACCTGAAGTTTACATGGAACCTGAACTGTGGTTCTTGCAATGTAAAAAGCAACATTTGTTCCTTAGAAAAGGGAAGAATGACCATCTGTGGATGTTCTGCTTCTACTGGTAGCAGTGTTCTACTGGAGTGGGCCAGAAGAAAGAACTTTGAGGCTAATGAGACTTTCTATGATTTGAGATGTGGTACATGATGTGTCAAATGATGTGTCAGGGAGATAAAGTTCTGAAAAACACTAAACATTTCAGCTTTGGAAGGGGAAAGGACTGTTGTGTTTAGTTTTTGAAGAAGAAATGAGAGAATAGGACTGAGATCTAGGGATAGAGAATACATAAAGATAAATGTTATGTCTGTCAGAGATGCTTATATTACATCTCATCGTGTTTTGAGATTTGTTCGTTTGTAGCAATATATTACTTTTTAACATGATTCCAGTATTGTCATGACAAAAGTTCTCTTTTCAGTAACGGAGATTATTCAATAACTGGGATATAACATAAACAAGTTATTTATCTCACGGCTGAAACCATGAACAACCAGTGGTGTGGTCAGGAGGCTGATTTTTTTTAATGATTCTTGCAGGCTTCCTGGTCCTATTCCAAGTACATAGAAGCCTTGGAGCAGGAGAGAGTACTCCTTAAAATGCAAGAAGATCTGGAGAAAAATTCATCATCATTCTTTACAGGTTGTTATCCACGTTCTGTACTTTATGAGGACAAGCTTAGCTAAAATTCTCTCAGTATGTTTGCTCTTTGTAGTTGCATACATAAACATCTGCCTCTCTTATGCTGTCTGCAGGAGAGTTGCTTTCTGCGCCACACTGATGAATAATAAGTTTTCTACAAAAGGGAATGTTGCAAGGTACCAGCATTGCCTTTGCTGTACAGGCCCTGTTGCAGAGGTGAATATTGGCCATTTCTTCATTCTGCACAGTGACACAGCAATACTGTTGGAGTCACACACAGATTTCACCTTCATGGCTTCTTGTACTTCAGCAACTTATATACAACCCAAGAGTTTAAACTTTTTTATTTTCACCACTTTGTCAGTATCCAGCATGCTTTCAGGACTTGTACGAGGCATTATCTTGTGCTTCTGTGAATATCCTCCTACCATCTTCCTCAAAGATATTATGACCTGTTTGTTCCTAAAATAGCTTCACTTACGAGTAGGGCTAGCAACAGCACTATGTGATATTAAACCATTCAGCTTCACATCATTTAAATTTTCTTTTTATATACAGGTACCTCATCTACGTCCTTCATGAAGGCTAGAAACTCTGAAAAATCCACCATTTCTCCAAAGAGCAGTGTGACTTTGGAGAAACGCTCAAATCTTCCCAAAGAAACAGAAAGTGAGTACCAGACTGCCAACAAGTGTGCTTTGAAATTTGGATTCTTAAAAGCTAGTTTTCCTGCTGTCAGTGCTGATGCTCATTAGTAGTGAGCTGTCCCATTCCAAATCACGTTTAACTGAAGCTGTACAGCCTCAACATGAAGGCAAGATTATTTTTTACTCCAACCACGGTAAGTGGACCTAATCTTGGCCAGATGGATTTTTGTTGCAAAATGGCAGTCTCTGAAATGTGGTTATCTGGGCTTTCCAGTTAAAATATTTTAAATAAGAGCATGAGATGACTGGAGTAAACTCAGACCCCATGGAGCCTGGCAAAGACCTGATGCAGATCTAGCAATAGATCATCTCTGCCGAAGCAGATTAAACATTAGAATGGGAGAAAGAAGTAGGACAGCAAAGAGATCTGTTAAAAACAGACAAACAGATTTTGCTTCAAAGCTTGGATTTCTAGATGAAAGAATCCCCCAGAGAGTTTTTTAAGCCTTTGCTGAAATTAGATAGACTTAAAAAATAATAGAACTTGGATTATTGCTCCCCTTTCTTCTCTGTTTCTCCTTCATCTTCTATTTCTGTACTTCAACACTTTTACTTTAGGCAAATAGGTGTCCAGCCCTCCCTCATCCTCCTAAACATGCCAATGCCTGAATACACTCTTTCTGCGGCAGCGTTTTTTGTATGTGGCTTCAGGAAGAAAACCACAGCATTCCTAATTCTTTTATTTCCTCATGTTCTCTTTCTGCCCTCTCATCACCTCTAGCTGCAGGTAAAATTCATTCAGTTGCGTTGGACCTTATGCCTCTCTGCAGATATTACAAAACTTCATGCATTTATGCCTTTTTGCACTGCAGTTCTGCTTCACATGCAATTATGTCAGCATGGGGAGTTCTTGTGCAGGGTCTTCGGGTCTTCTCTGTAGCTGAGAAACCTCCAGCTGGGCCCAGTGCTCACAGGGGCCCTACAAGGTCACTGCAGTCTTTTCTGCAGACCAGACCAGCAGCCCCTGGCCCACCTTGATTTTCTAAACCTGAAAAAGGCATTCCTGACAGGCATCAGGCTGTGGAACAGGCAAACAAAATGAGAAATGAGAGGTCTTGAGAGGTTTGATAGATCTCTCACTAGTTTCAGCTACAACCCGTTCCCCAAGCAGACTGGAAATTTGCCTGCACTGCCTCTTCCAAATAGCTCGTGTTCCTGCTGTCTCTGAGTGGTTTCCTCTTTTTCCCTCATGACTCTCTGGTGGCTCTCCTCAACTGCGTAGTGATCTGGTCACTCTGCTGATGGGGTAAACACCTGTGAAAGACCACTGCTGCTTTTGATGGGACAGCGTCTCTCCACTTTGTTATAGAGAAAATAGAGAAAATCATGCCTTGTGCATTGGGTATAAATGGCAAAGCTTTGGTAGTGGTGGGCTGTAGGGGTGGCCTCTGTGAGGAGAGAGCAGGGGCTACTGGGCACAGCTGATTCCACCAAGGTCGGAGGAGGAGGAGAAGAAGAGAAGGAGGAGGTGTTCCATGGCAGAGCAGATACTCCCTGCAGCCCAAGTAGAACCCACACTGGAGCAGAGGGAAAGAGTGAGAAGGATGAAGTGGCAGAGAGAAACTGCTGTGTCCAGACTTCAGCCTCCCCCTTTGCACTGCCCATTGCCTCACCGAAGAGGCTGTGTGTGACCCACAGTGATAACATGTAGGGGAGGAGAGGTGCTTGGAGTGAACTTGAGCCTGGGAAAGGAGGAGGAAAAGTGTTTTCCCTAAGTGCATTCACATTTCTTTCTCTCTTTTTGTTTTTGTTTCCCACTGCCCAAATCAGTAATTATTTATTCTAAATGGCAACAAATTAAGTTAATTTTCCCACTTTGAGTCTGTTTTGCTTGCAACAGTAACTAATAACCAATCTCCCTATCATTATCTTCATACACAAGCTTTCTCTCTCCTGCTCTTCCTGTTTTCTCTCCTCGTCCTGCTGGGGGCAGAGTGAGCAGCTGTGGGTGGGAGATGTTCTAGCCAGGACCAACCCATCACACCTTGTTTCTCAGGTGTTTTGTTACACTTTTTGATGCACTTGTTGAAGGTTTGTTCTGACTATTTCAACTGGCCGCCACACAGCAATGACATTCTGATACCTTTTGCAGGCAGATTAAAATCTCTCTGAGGAAGGAAATGCAGAGACATTCACCACAGGTGGGCAGGAGACACAAAACTAATGTGTGTGCAAGGTTTGTACATAATTTCCAGAGCAAAGACAACGACTTTGAATATTACTAAGAACCATGAGGCATTAGTCAAGGGTAGAAACGAAACATCTTCCAATACATTCCCTATCAATGTGATTGTGAAACTGGCTCTTGTGTCATTTATTAATTTAACTGTATGCCTTGGAGGCTCAACTTAGCAAGATTCCACTGAAGTATGCACAGTACAAACAATGACGTGGTCTTGGTCCTAATGACCTTATAAGCAAACCTAGTTCTTCAGCACCTAATCCAATGAAAAAGTAAAACACTGCATTAACTGATAGCTCTGAAGCAGAGTGTCTCAGCATGCTATGGTCTTAGTACTGCAATTCACACAACTTCTGGTCATCAAGAATAACCCATGAAGTGTATGAACTATCCTAAAAACAAACCCTATTGTGGTTTGTTCCCAGTCCAGTCTAATTCCTGGCCCAAAGTACACCTTCTGCCTCATTTCTGAGTTCTGATCCACATGAAAGACTCAATATATATCAGGACACCGATCTGACTGATAACTTTTGCAAAATGTCATTCTTCCCAAGGCGTAATTCACTGGAAGGCTGCAGGAATTCATAGCTCTCGGGTAGCTCTCCCTTCTTTCTTACTTCCTTTTAAAACTTTAAGAGCTGTAAAAAGAGCTGGAACAGAGTTGATAGTGGGGACTGAAGGAAGGGCAAGGGCAGAATTAACTGCTGGGCAGGGGACAGGATGATGATAGACCTCTCCACATTTTTCAGACCGTTTTAAACACCAGTCCATAGCCACAGCATTGTTGGCTCCATTTTCCTCTACATGTGTGTAACGCATGTAAGAGAAAGGCAGATCAGGGAGCTCCAGCTTGCTGCGTTCCTGAAGACTTATCCCAGAGTTAGGGATGGGATTGTCTTCTGCTCCCCCTCCCAACCTCCTGGACAAGAAGAAGGAGCTATGCAGCCCTCCGTGAGTTACCAGAAGTCAAGGACCTTCACGTGGAGCTCTTAGATCACCTGTTTAAGGAAAATTCATGAGTGTTTTTGTCTTCATTGTGAAGTGACAGCTAAAGACAACTGATAGTCTTTTTCTTTTTCACTCTCCAAACACAGTGACCCAGAACTGTGGGATTTCTGATGGGATTTCCATCAGAAGCTCCTTTAGAGAGCCTGGCAGGGAAGGAATATGTGCACGTTTATGGCTATAGCTCTTCTGCTGTGTAGCCTCACAGAAAGACCATGGGAGATCACTGCTTCAGTTCCTACTTTCCCTACAGTTCAGATACAGAGTTTGCTTCAGGCTTATCTCTGTTCCTTCTGTGTTCGGGCTGTTTCCTTGCAAGGTATTACCTGAGAAAGACATCTTCAGTAGAAGCCACAACAAGGGAGTAAAACATAAAGTTTCTCTTCCTGTTTTTCGTGTTATCCCAAATTTCACAGATGCACTGAACTGCAATGCTCAGTACATCTGAGGAGCGTGGAATGCAGCATCTTGCAGTGAGCAGAGCACATGTGGTGCCGTGTGGCCTACCGCTCATTAATGTGAAAGCCAAAGTATCATCATGAAACGCCACAAATGCAGTGCTGTGTGTCAGTCTGAAAAACATGTGAAAGGCCACTTTCTGCTGCTACGGTCAGTACAGTGCATGCAACCAAATGCTGGAGCATAGCAGTCAGTTTCTGTTTTGTTGTATCCTTGCCTTCGTGGCATTTCGAGACAGACAAATAACGTGTAGACAATGCTTATCTTATGCTGGTAGCTTTTACTTGAATCATACTTGGATTACTT
Organism: Oxyura jamaicensis; assembly: GCF_011077185.1. NCBI lineage: Eukaryota > Metazoa > Chordata > Aves > Anseriformes > Anatidae > Oxyura > Oxyura jamaicensis. The sequence goes on along the minus strand of NC_048894.1, from coordinate 136,930,433 downwards.
ATAAAATGAAAAAGATTATCCAGATATTTGTCACAGATGATGTATTTCCTTGCATGTTTCAGCCTTACAAAATTGTTAGCGAAAATTTACTGGCCCTCCTCCCGCTGAAACTGTTGCCCCGGACGGTTACTGTGATTAATACCGTACACATCTATCACTTAAAGACAATCAAAACCAAAAAACACACCATGTACTTCACGTACTTCCATGAGTGGGTAAAATTCCACAAACTGCGTCTCTTCACTCAAAGTTCTGCAAACAAATGAGAGCCCTCGGTCCAGTCTGTCTCCATGTTAACTGAAATATATATATATGGATATATATGTGCGTGTGTGCATTTATAGGCCATTTCTGTGGGCCAAATGGGCACTTCAGAAATGTACAGTACTACTGCCTTTTTGTCTTGTTCCTGAGGTACATTCTGTGTCAGGTTGCTGAGCCACCACCTAAGTGAGCCCAGCAGCTTTAAAGGACTAGAAAAGTTTCAGTCAAACACTCTAGCACCTCTCCCTTTAGATAAATAAAATTCTATTCCTTCTTTAGCTTAACTATGTATACTTCGGGAGTTTCAGAATTATATAGCACTGTAGTAGAACAACATTTCTGTGTGGAATAGACAATAAAAAGCTCTATTTTTAGAAACCTGGAAATGTAGATTTTTTTTCTGGATGGATCCGTGCTTTGGTGGAGCTCAAAATACAGAATCTAATAAAATACAGAGTCTAATCAGACTTTTGTTGTTTACTACCAAGTAATGCAACATATTGGAACTATTTTGAAATTTTTTAAACCATCATTTGGATTCATAAATATTTAGACTTAGATGCTATTACTGTGTATTTCACTTTTCTCTCATCAGACTTGGCATTTTTATTAAAATATTTTACAATCTTTGCATGCCAGACGCAACCTAGCTTAAAAGACGCAGTCCTGAAATCGATCACTCAGATACTCCTGATAGCAACACAAGCTGAGACTACTCGCTTACGAGCCCCAATGCAGTTTGCTTTGACTTCTTCCTGCTACTGCACGACACAACGCATCAGACTATGGGATGAATTCCTGAAGTTATGGAGGGCTGGATTATATTCTTAACATGCATTCTTAACATAATTTACAAGTGCGGTGGTAGTGGTGGTCACCAGGCCAGTTAAAAAGAAGTAAAATGCTTTCTTAGTTGTGTCTGTACACTGCTGCTGTGCCATTCCCTCCGTACTCCTTGAAATCTTTTTTTTATTAGTGACTGATTTTTTTCTTTTTTTGATGACTATAATGGGAATGGTTTTAGGCAGCGAGCTGTAGATTTATTTACCTCTTTCAAGGTGTGGAAATCTAGATTTAGTCATCAGGCACTGAGATCAGCAATGAAGAGAGGTGCTTTGCAGGCAGCAGCAGACCAGATTTGCCAGGCCCAGCTTCTACTATTGTTTCTCTTATTAAATAGCACAAGGTAGCCCAGGACAGGTTGTTTCTGCTGCACTTTCTACATCTTTTACACAGGAAGAATCACTGTGAATCACTTTGCAAACATGTTTGACTTCAAATGAACAAACAAACAAAAAGCAGCATGCATACAGATGAAGCATCTATGAATCAGGTAGTTTTATATACGTGGGACCCTTGGTTTCCTGCTGAAAATTTCCGGAGCACTGAAAAATGACAGGTGTCCCGTCATTGCTCCGTCTGTGCCTTTAGCCTCATGCAGTATTGCAGACCTGGGGAAATTTTCTATCTTCTGTCACTTGTACGTTTGTGAAACGGCAGCCTCAGTCCTGCCCAACACTACTGCTCTAGTCAAAACTACTGACTTGAGCTTATTTATTAATATTTTTTTTAATAGGTGTGTGAGAGCCTGTGTGCGTGTGTAAAAACGATTGAAAATGAACCAGGCGCTTCAAAGTTTTGTTCCAAACTCAGAAAAGACAAACCTTACGTAATTTATGTTTCTCATGTGAAATCTTATCACCGTGTAGCTGCCAATGCCAATGTAGCTGCAGTAATCCAGGTTGAATTTGACCTGTTTAAACTGTCCCATTACATTCAAATGATGTTTTTTGTTTCTGCTTTTTTATAGAAATGCTTTTAGTCAGTCACTGTGAATCATTCCTGAGCAGAGCTAAGACGGGGTTAATTTTTTTTATTATTATTTTTTTTAAGCTTATGGAACGTTGGTTTTAATACATTCAGTAGTTGCTGTAAAAATGTAGGGAAAGACAGGTTTCAACAAAAATTTTAGATCTGGATCTGTACTCACAGTTCAAGCCTACCTCTAATGGCCTGATTTGGAGCTTTCCCAGGATTTCGGAGAGTTATAATTCACATCTGTGTTTCTAACTCCTTCATGCATGATTATTTGAATGTGCACTTTTGGAACAGGTCCACGTCTAATAGGCTAAATTGTAGTTCCCAAATCAGAAGCCACATGGTATTGCTATATAGTTTTTTATTTTTCCTTTTATTATGTAGCCTTCAAACAAGGTTCTGTCAGTCCGGCACGCTGCAGTAATACAAACCACCAAAATGTACACTTTCTACCTACCTGCTAACGAACTCATACATTTTGATTTCTACCAGTGATTTAATAAAGCATTTACACAATGGCCACAATGGATACTTCTCTGCCAAGTAATAATTTCTCAGAGTGTTAGAGCAGATTGGAATTACAATGGACCAGTAAACTGACACGATACGTTACGGGTAGTCAAGGTATAGATTAGATTCTCTCATTTTTAATATTAATTGAGCCAAACTAATTTATATCTCAAGCACAGGCTGCATTTACTTGGATTTTCTCCACTAATTAAAAATATTCAACTTTCATGGTAACACATGTGAAAGTGTTGACAACAACGTTGCTTATTCCACATGTTAATTATGTATTTGTTCAGAGTGTGCCGATGAACTATGTGCACTTCTCATGTTAACTTTTCATTTCATGTCAAAAGCAAATGTACTAAGTGGATTTGTGCTTTTAATTTGAGAGACTTCTTTTTCCTCTAAAGCAATCTTGTATATGATTCCTCTGTACCACATGCATTTGAAAATCTTTTGTTGGCAATAAGTTTAAGAAGAAAGTACTGCTCTCTTCTCAGAAAAGGACTTTTCAACAAAGCAAAGCAATTGTGCCATTAATGAGAAAGTTAAATGAAACAAATGACACGACAAGAAAAAAAACACAGCATCACACTCAAGGAATGCACAGGCACACAATAGCTTATGCAATATTCCCCATCTGTCAAAGCCAGTAAATACAGAGATTTCATTGGAAATATTCATTAAAATAGTCTGCGGTGGCTGTGGCTCAGTAAATGCGATCAACCAGCTTTTAGCATTCTTAGTAGTTTTCACCTGTAGGCAAGCAAATGAATTTCATCCCAGCTGTAGACCCAACTGAGCAGTATTGGTTTTGGAAGCCCCAGCCCCTGATTTTGAATACCACTCATTCCTGTAAAAGGTATTATGGGAATCAAACCTGTCACATCTCTAGAGTAATTTACATCTTTACAGTTTTGCATGTGTACAGTTGTGTATATGTGTCTAAATTCTATACTTCATAGGTTTGTGTGTGTTTGCATAAATATACGCCATATGCATATATGCATAAAATTACTTTGCTCAGTAAAATATTTGACTGTTATAATGACATAGGATTTAATCTCGATGTACATCCCCATTTTCCTAATACAATTTTCCAGTGATTTGCTTCCGTATAATTTTTTGAGAATGAATGTCTTTTGTTTCATTAAAATGATTCATTCTGTACTCACAGTTCAGAGGATGAAGCCCTTATGCTTTCTTTGTTGAGGAATATGTCTCTTCCCAGAGGTATGCGTGGCAGCTGGGAAGAGAAAATAAGTACACTTTTCGGGAGTTCATTTTGCTCTAGAAAGCATATACAAGAAAAAAATTAACTTTCCCTCTGTTTTTTCTCCCAAATAAGAAAGTAATTAACAGCACATGTTGGGCCACTCACTAAAGACTACAATAAATGATTTAGTATTTTCAAGCTAATGAACCCAATACTTGATCTAAAAATGTCGAGTATATATGATTGTGTTCATCTTCCAGTTACGACCTTCCAGTTCAAAGATCATCCTAACTCCTTGATCCTGAAAGTTGCTGAATGTATTGAAACTCATTCTTATAAGTTGTGTCTCCAGAGGTGCTCAGCACCTGGCAGTAGTAGGTCCTCAGAAAGTTGTCCAAAGGACTCAAACAGGTATTTTTTTTTCCCTCTGAAAAACAAACAGGGAAATAGCACTGCTTTGTCATGCAGCTCCACAAAAAAGAATATTAAAAAACAAGGCAAAACACAATCAAAGCACAGAAATACATAGACTCTGTTGGGCTTGCCAAGGCAACGTAGTACAAATCACAGATTGTATGCTGAGACACTAGCTAAGCATTGGAATAAACTGCCCAGAGAGTTTTTGGTATCCTTATTGTCATCAGAGGGGTTCTAAAAACAGATAAGGTATGTACATCTGCCAGGAACAACTAAGTATTTTCAGACCCATACTGGGGCAGGGGAGTGAGTAGATGAATTCTTGAGGGACTTATTTTCTCCAAATCCGTACTCAGGTTGTTCTGAACGCAAAATCTTAGCCTCTGCTAAGGAATATTACGACAGTCAAGGGCCGTGACACTTCATTTGCTCTGCACCCGAAACTCCCACTGAAGCCAATTATTCAATCTAATTTAACAAAGACCACAGCTTCTCTGGCTGTGCAATTGTTGGTAACCATCAACAAACTGATTCATCTACAATTGGGCCAAATGTTACAAAATCTGTTTCTGAGTTCTTGTTTGTACCCCCTTCATAAGATTACACCAAAATTAAAGCATGCAGTACTTGAACTAACTTCAAAGGCTGAGCTTGCACTTCTAGCTAGTTCAGCCTTTTTATTGGTTCATGTTTTCCATTTGGCTTCAACATCCTGTTCTTTACTGATGCCCTTCTAGAGTTTCATTTACAAATATTACGTCCCTGGTTAGTGAGCCATGCTAATTAATACTGTGGTGGAGGCTATGGATTATAGTAATCTTATGCCTCCTGCTTGGAAAAATGCTGCAATTTTTCCACCCATTTACATGTAATGCCGTATTGAACATGGCCAAATTTGTCTTAGGAAAATGTATCCTGAACTCATTTAATCATAATATATTTAACTAAGGTTGTTTATGCTGTTATCTATTGCCAGTTTTGCTAATCATGAAGCTCAAAAATTTCAATTCAGTAGAAACCTGAGACCTACAATATCCTAATTAGATTATTTCAAACAAAACAATAAAGTTAAAACAGGCTGGCTTCAGTATACATATTTTTAAAAGTTTATGCCAATAACAAGTTTGTTAAAAAAACACCAACAGATGATTCGACCACTTTCTGGAAGTGTCACACTTCTGACTGTGCCTTACCTTTCAAACCTGGGACCACAACTTGACCTGGATGTAGCTCCACCAGGGATTTTGTAGCCAGAGACTCCCTGAGTGCTAGCACTTCAAGGACTGTCAAAGTTATGCCTGTTAAAAAAAAGCAAAAAGATCTGTTTTATATATAGTACCAACCAAAATCAAATAAAAGTTATGAAACCTTTACACAACATAGCAATCCTTAGTTGACAGGTTCTTCCAACACCAGAATCAACAAAAGCAATGTCATTTTTTAAGAAGAGGCAGTATCTTTTATTAGACCAGGCGACGTAAGTGGAAACAAGGGACAAGCTTGCAGGCTCACAATTTGTTCATCAGGTCATAAATAGGTCAACTAATACATCATCTTCGGGGTACTTCTTATTTGATTTTTGTTTTTAATCGTGTTTATAAACTCTCATAAATGGACAGAATTTGGTTGACATGACTCCCGTGCGATGATACAAAGCACACCACGAGGCACACAACAAACCTGCAAGAGATGTACCCCCTCCCAACCAGATTGTCATTGCAGACCCAGAAAGGAAAATTTGCCAACATCCTGTAACACTTACCATGTCATCACCCCGACGTGAATTAAAAGACTGAAATGAGAGGTTTGTAAGCCTATGAGAAAAATGTTTAAACGCTTGCTATAGAAAATGACTGCAAAAGTGCCACTTGAAGCATGCTCCTGGTCAGGCTTTTTTTGACAGAATGAGCAAAATTTCAGGCGTCCCTCTCCCAGGACTCAGTCCCTAAACTGAGCAGGTTTCTGTGCTCTCCGTGAAGCACCCCGTGGGAACTCGGTCCTCATCTGGCACTCGGAGCCACCGGGGGTGAGTGTGCTGAGTCTAACCACTATGTGCACTAGGGTAAGTATGCTGAATCTAACCAAGGAAGAGAGGCAAAGGTAGCACCTTGCAGAGAGCACAGATCTGCTATTGGAAGGAAGCTTTCCCACTTCACAGACACTGCTTTATGCCCGCAGATAAGTTGGTCTTTAGTTTTCTGTCAGAAAACAAAATGGTAGCTGAATGACCGGCAGCAGCTGACAACTTTCTGCTTTCTGGGAAGTCAGATGATCACTGGCTGGGTCTAGGAAAAATAAAAACCAGCAAAAGGTCTGGTCTAAACCCTGTTAAGGTATGAACTTGTTTCAGTGGCTTTGGACTACAGAAATATATCCATGCATCTTCTGCTCAGGCTTACTGTAAAACATTTATAATCAGGGAGGAGAGTACTGGCACATGTACTAAGTGCTTGCGTGCATGGACTCACCGGGATTTCTGGGCAGGCCATGCAAACACTGTCTTCAATATGATAAAGTTTCCATATGGCAGATGATGTCTAGAGCTAGAGAATTTTGCCTCCTGTGAAAAAAACCCATGTTACAGCACGTCAGCCAAAGTGTGCTTTGAGAAGGAGCGTGACAAGCTAAGCTTGGCCTTTTTGTGTGGTGGGCCTTGCTTTCATTTTCAAAAGGAAGAACTCTGTTCTCAGGCTGCTCTTACCCAGGATGCTTTCTGGAGCTGAACCCAGGCTCAGGATGCTCGTGGCCTCCTTTTGATGGGCTGCCATTTGCTGAGGTGGGACCATAGAGACTGCACCGATTGCATGTCACGATTTTATGTGTTCCCTGATTAAAATTAAGATTGGAGTATTTGCCTGTATGGGTGGTTTAACTCCACAGGCTCCTGTCTGGAAAAACAAGGATGAGGAATGAAAAAACTTACTCAGAGTAAGGCATCTCTCAGCAAATACCGAGGAGTGGAGGAACAGCACACAAACATTGTTTTTGATGACTTTGTTTCCATTTCAGACAAACTACATAATATTTAAAACCCCAAAGGAAAACAGAATCCTGGCGTCATTCAAAGGGATTTGAACAGGGACTGGAAGGAGGTGTCTCTGTGGGTGTGTTTTTGTATTTTTCTTTTTCCTAAGAAATCAGATTATAATGTAGAACATTTTCAGCATGTTAGACTTGTCTATGCTAAACTTTTAGGTAAGAACATGTGCATAGAGTACTACTTGTTTTAAAACTCCAATTAAACTTAGCAAAAAAAAAGCAATGTACTTGTTTCAGATAGGCCCTCTGAACCCGGAGGACTTCAGAGTAAGAACAATTACTACAGAGCCATATGCCAATTAAAACAGTAAATAAACATCACATGAATATTAATGTCTAAGCTGTGGAACCTGGTGTGTTTTCTAGTTTTCATGCCTGAATGCAGACATTAGCCATGCCTTGACTGCTGGTTGGGAACTGGGAAACAATTTGTTTAACAATATAACTAATGATGGTACCAAGCACAGAATCCTTCATGTAATTATATCGCCATTTGAAGTGTATAAATTTACCAAATCTGTCTCTTTACAAGTTGAACAAAGCTTAAGAAATTACTTTTTTGAGATTTTTTTCTATCTTCAGAAGCATGCATAATATCAACAAGGGCTTGTGAAATCCTTGTCTGCTCCATTTATTCTGATTTGAACTTTTGCTTCTTTTCTCCTTTGTTCATAATGCCCTTTTGGAAGCCTGAAAATACTATTTTCCCTACTGATTTTGATTTTTTCCATTTAGGAATAATTGATTCACCCTTAATTTTTGTATAGCTGCCATTCCAATTTTGTTAAATTGCCACAATATCTTTGTTCCACACCACTATTGACTGATGTCAACACAGCTGTAGCAAAAGAGTATTCAACTTCTTAATTTCTGGCACAGAAATGGGATGAGGAGCACAAATGTATTCATTTTTGTATGTGGCACATAGCTACCAGTTAGCATTTATTTTATTTTATTTTGCAATAGAGAGGTAGATATTATCATAAACTTTAGGAATGCAGCTGGCTCAGGGGATTGCTGATGTCCCATGTGATCTTTTTTTCCAGTGGAGTTTTGGTTCTAATTTGATCCAGATTATGAGTATCTAAAGACTCCTTGTGGCATATGCAAAATCACTTGACTGTCACAGCCCTGTTCCGAGTCGGCTCCAGTCCACACCACAGAAAGTACAATCCCAAGTATCACAGCTGGCACTCCTTGTGGAAAAGACAAGGATTCACTGCCTATTTTTTTTTTTTTTTTCTCACTAAACTCAGAGGTAAACTTTATTTAAAAGTTCAATGCAGCATGCGCAAGAAATGATATCACACTAATGCCTGCTTTCCTTAAAAAATTATCCCTTTCAAGGAAACCATGAAGAAGTGTCAGTTGTTGCTGATGCTCCAGTAATATGGAGAGTAAAGAGGACTGTGGACTCTATTTTGGAAACTGTGGCATCTTTTGATCAAACAGTCCTAATATTCAGGTACAAAACCCAACTGGAACAGGTGTCAGAAGCCCCACGGACTGTGTGGACTGGGAAGGAGACAACTGCTGTTGTCTGTGTGTTGCAGGTTTCAGTGTTTTCAGAAGATTTGTTTCCTTTGAGGCATTTGGATGTGTGGAGTCAGCTCAGGTCTGGAAACACATTCAGCCTTATAATCTGTTCAGAAACTAGCAGCTCTGTGTACTGACTTAACGAAGCTGGTTACCTCTGCCTGCCTTCCATGGCTCTTCCTCCGATGTATCCTCTACCCCTTTTTATTCTTTATTTGCACAGTCCCGAGCTGTCCTTTATACAGAACAATAAGGAGTTGGCTGTATATTCCACAGTAACGATGTCAAAGAATAATAACAATTAGCATTTCAATTAGCATCTTAACTATAACACAAAGTCACATAGAAAATAATTTAATGACCTGGCCAGCCATGAAGTAAGCTATTGGAAAAAAGTCATCAGATTTTCTTATATGCAGACCTAGGCCCATCTACCAAACCATTGTCTTATCAACACTGACATTTATAGGAAAATTCCCCACGTGTAATTTATAATCACAGTAGGTAGCCATGAAGCCTGCTGTGCTTTTATTCTAGTTAAATTCTCTTCTTTTCTGACATTGTGTAACGTGAGGGTGGGCTGAGCAGAGCTATACAGACCCCTAGACAAACTTTGTGGCCATTGCTCTCCCGGTCACACTGAACGACTGCCTCAGCACGAGCAATGCCCTTCTGGGGGTTCCTTAGGCCCTCAAAATCAGGTTATGCCTGTATCTTATCATTCGTTCTGCATGCTGTCACTAACATATGTCTTTTTGTATTAATCCATACAAGGAAAAACTCTTGGACAGCCACTCTTCATTTTGGTATCAGTTACTGTAGCAGACTTCTCTTTGGTTTGAGAAATGCTGTTCAAATTAAATCTATTCAGAAATGCTGTTGCAAAGACTGTTCCCCCAGCTTGTTGCTGGGGCTGTATGATTTCTCTCCGCATTTTCTACTGACACATTTCTGCTTCATCTCACCAAACGAAAAGCCCTTCTCCTCAGTTTTAGAGGCCTGTCTCCTCAGCCATTTGAAGTCAGGGTCCCCTGGCTTTGGTAAGGGTGTGTAAGACCTGAATGAATGCTTCACTGCACGGGAGGCTTTCATGGCAGGAATTTACAGGATATAGCGCAAAACCCATGGAATTTTGCTAGGAATAAAACGAATGGAAACGATGCTAGGAATAAAATGAACGCCACCACCACAGGCAGGTGGTGATGAGGCGCAACCCCGCACCACCACACCATTTCCAAGAAACGTACAAAGAGAGGATGCCTAGAAGGGATTACAGTTTATTGTGAAGCTTGGCTTTGGCAAACTCTATAAATACTATTCCACGTTTTCCAGAGGGCACCACTTGGTAGATCTGCCGCCCGCCCGCCTCAGCCCAACGCGCGCGCGGCGGGGCTTGAGCCGAGCCGCTCCCCGTAGCCGCGCGGCCCCGCCTCGCGCATGCGGGGTGGCGGCGCCGCAGAGGGCGGGCGCGAGGACGGCGGGGGGCTCGCGCTGAGGTGAGGCCGCGCTCCCGACCCTCCCCCCCCTCCATCCCCTCCCCTCCCCCCTATCCCCACCGCCGCCCCCTCCCCAACGGCCGCCAACGGTCACCAACCGTCACCAACGGCCGCGGCGGCAGCGCGTGACCTCTGCGCGTCCCTGAGGGCGGTGGTGGCGGTGGGTTCCCCTCAGAGGGGCGGCGGGTACCCTCTGCCAGCCGGCAGGGCCGAGGGGTGTTTTTGTTTTGTACTTTATCAAATTCTAACGGTTTGCAGGTATTTTTATTTATGTATCGTTTTCTGATGCATGCAGCAGGCCTGAAGGGGCAGGCCCGGAAGGGAAGGAAGGGTTTAGGACTAACTGCCTTTATGCCTGCCTCGATACAGTGAGCCCTGGGCAATAATAATATAGCCAGGCACCTATATTCCTCTCATAATTAGGTTGCTCTTGAGTGTTGTCCATTAAATATTTTAATCACAGAGCGGCCGAGGTTGGAAGGGATTAAATATCCTAATCACAGAATGGCCAGGGTTGGAAAGGGCCTCAGAAGATCATCTAGGCCAGCCCCCCTGCTGAGCGGGATCACCTAGAGCAAACAATCAAGAAGTCAAATACGGTGGTGCTCTATTGCTTATGTTCACAAGGTGACTTTTACATGACACAAAGAGGCATGATCTTTCTAGAATAAAGTTAAAAATACTTAAGTAGAGCTTGTTGTCCCACAGTTCTCTTCCTTTCTAATGTATTTTATTTTTTGTTCTTTTAGGGAATACAATCACCATGTCGTCTGCACTATTGCCTAAGCCCCAAATGCGGCGCCTCCTGGCCAGGCGGATGAAGTTTCACCTCTTTGGGGCATTTTTTGTTTCTTTGGGATGCGCAGCGTTGTACAAGGTGAGGACACTGCTCATATGATTTAAAATTCATAATACCGCTTTGTTGAGATTTGGGTGAGCTCTTCATGAAAAAGCTTTAGTAATGTAATTTTATAAGGGTATTTTCGGAACATAAATAACTCCTCATAATCTTGAAGAAACAGTGTGAACAAACTCATGCCTTACACTGTAACTAAGGTCATGCAGTCTGTGACAACTTAACCTTGCTTGAGTCTCCAAGGCCTAGGCTGCACTTGATTGTTCACACAGCTGATGCTCCTCCCGGTAACTGCAGATAGCCCGTGTCTCTGTCACGGTGTCAGAGGCTCTGGAGAGCTGTCTTATCTTTTGATTGACTTCTGAGACCTTGATAATAAACAGGATGGGCAAGCACTGCCCATCACACAGAAGCTTTCAGCATGAGGAGGGCTAGTGTGGTCATTTTATCCTTTTTTCTGAGGTAGCAGGTAGAAATGGAGCTTTACCTTTCCAAAAAAATCCCACTCACAGATTGCAGTTTGCTTTTCTAGATCCATAAAGAGGCCACTGGCAAAGATAAGTGGGGTAGTCGTTCTCAGTACCTTTACTAAACCCTTCTTGGATTTTACAAGTTACGTTTTATCATGGGCAATTAGAACACAAATTCCATTAATTTCATGGAAGAACTGGGTCTTGCTTCACCCACTGAACTCACTCATTTGCAGCCTATAAATGCTCAGAAAACTATTGATAAAAGTGCCTAGAAATTAAGTTCATATCAGGTTAACAGCGCCAATTTTGTGGTAAGCAAACTCCACGAAGGTCTATAAATGTCTGTCAGAAACAATAAACCTGCACAGTTAAGGCTCAGCATCCACTTAACACACCTGCTGAGAGGTGGGCAGGCTTGCTTGTGATGAGATCTGCAGTGTCTGGTTTTATACTGCATTTGGCAGCCCCACAATAGTACATCAGTAAGGCAGTGGGCCATGTTTAGAACAACTCTGGTCTCAGAAGTAATTTACTATGTTATGTGTTGGACAAACCCATCTTAGCCTTTTCTTCATGTTTTTTTTGGCTTTTTGAGTGTATCTTTGTGCCTCAGAGGAGTGAGTACCTGAGGTATCAGGACCACATCTCTTGATGTCAGTGAGCTGGAGCTGGAGCGGTTTGGGAGCCTTGTAAAATTTTACCAGACTTTTGCAGTTGATCTGCAGCGTAGCACAAATGTGGTCAATTATTTTGGGATGCCATTTTATCTGCAGTTACAGTTCTGCAGCTGCCCACAGACATACTGAAAGCTTGCCATAGCAATTTTTATTACATGCAAAACTGTCATCAAGCTGGGCAGAGGACATTTAAGTATCAATATAGGCAACGTGTATCTGGATTTTAAAAATGCAGTGTGCTTAAAAATGCAACGTGCTGTCTTTTAACTGGCTTTTTAAGGTTTCACTTTAGACATTATTTTCCAGACCAACAGTCAGGTAGCCTGAACTGTGGGTTTGAACAGGAACAAAGCAATTTTTTACTAACTTCTGTCACTGAACTAAGGCTTTTTAGACTGATATCCACTGCTATATTTATTAGTGTTAGTAGCAAATAAATAAATACTGCTTGTAAAGGTTTGCAAGCTTTAATCTTCTGTGTGTTACATTCCAGTTTGGAGTTGCTGAGCCCAGAAAAAAAGCTTATGCAGAGTTCTATAAGAACTATGATCCCATGAAGGACTTTGAAGCCATGAGAGCGGCTGGTGTGTTTGAGTCTGCACCGCCCAAATGATGGCAGACTGCATTTCCAGGTAATAAGCTCCTCTGCATTAGAAGGGTTTGTGGAAAATAACGTGCTTCTGTTTGGACTTCTTCCTTTTCTATCAAACAGAAAGGCTCTCCCAAAGAAAATGGATACAAATAGCACTCCTCAAGAGACCTGTGGGTAATAACATGATGAAATACGGGAACTGGGAAGGGGGAGTAAGGGCAGAGTGGGAATCTCCTGAAAATCTTTTGGGCAATTTAACTCGTGTGATGTAGCAGACCTCTGCAGAGTGATGCCAGGCCTTTCCCTCTGCGGGAGGCTGCCCTCAGAACAATTCTGTCTTTGCATAGAGAGGAGACAAAGCTTTTGTGTGAGACTTGCCTGATACCGATACATAGATGCGGTGACATCTTGAATTGCTTAGCTTTCGGCTATCAAAATCAGCTTACGTGCTGCTGGTGGCACAGCGACTGAGAAGTGGGAAGGCTGTGTCCCATAGCATGGATCTCAGTATAAGAAACGGAGACAGCGTCCACACATCCTTTTGTCTTTTGAAGCTTTTGAGAGGAAAGATAACTACCCGTGAGGGAAATGTGTAACTAATACATACATGTATGTATTTCAATATATAAGTATATGCTTTAAAAAAAAAACACAATGGCATGCAGCCTCTTGTGTACTAAATTCAGATTTTTGCCTTACGGAATTCAGCTGGAATAGAACTTTGATCATGATACTATTCTCCTAGTGCTTTTTTAATTAGAGCACTGCCAAACTTTGTTCTTCTTCTTACCGTAACACCAGGAAAAAAAAAAGTCTTTATTTCAACCTTGTTACAGTTATTAATAAGCACACTCAGTAAACTGTACAGGCTCGTGATGTGACAGCTCAGCAAAGAATTCCTCCCCCCTTCTAGAGCAAGATTTCTTACATTGAGTTCTCTGCTTCTCTTAAAATGACTTCAAACTAATCTAGAATGATAGCTTTTTCATTCTTTTGGAATGTTTTCATATTGTGATCATTATGTGATAATCTGTGGCTCTAATTATCCTGGCCAGCTGGGTTTTCTCAGCCTGTTTGCTTAAAGCAGCAAGATTGAATAAAATAAAACATTTGTACTTAACACTATTAATACGAAATTCTGTTGTGTGACAATCTACAACTATCTGGTTACCGCATAATGCAATTGTATGAAAGAAGCAGGGCTCCAGCTACTCTAAAAGATTAAAAAAAAAAAAACACACAAAGGTGGCAGTCCCTTTCTGTCCTTAAGGAAAAAGTGTCTCTTCTTGAGTGATGACTCCAGCCAAGGTAAATAACGAAATGATAAATTTACCTGGTTTTATTCTCAGTAATTCAGCCTCTTGTTTGGCCCTTGGTAGTATGTAGGGACTTTTTAACTTTCTTAGACACTGGAATTGCATTCTTTAGTCAGGTGGCCTTCATCAGCGTGTTCTGAAAGGCCATCTGGTGGTAAAATCATTTGAAACAAACACTGTCAACAATGATCCATGTTAAATATTTAATTGGAATCACGAACGGGATTTTTCAGTGCAAATAGAGCTCTGCTCTGTGAGCTTATGTTCCCATTTGGAACTTAAAAAAATCAAGTTGCACATTGTGTGCACCTGTTAAAATTAAACGTTTCCTAAACATTTCTTCCATTCCTTAATTACACCAGCTCAAAAGAAAATGTGAAGGCTAAATCATGATATGTCATTTTGTTTGAACTGCTGATGCTTTTTATTCCTTATCCTATTTATGTAAGAATTTCTATTTTTCTATAGAATAGTAGAAGAAAAGGGAAAACAATGCCACTGTTTCAAATGCTCTAAAAAGGCTGTGAAAAAGACAAGTACACAGAACAGATGGAAGACATTTTCGTTTTCCTCAGTAATTTAAATTTTAGCTATGGAAGCTGGATGGAGGTTGAATCTGATGCTTTTTTTTTGGTTACCTAAAGGGTACGGTGGTCATGCATATTCTACATCTGCTCCCATTTTATTGGAATCTATTTTGTATGTGGCTGCAAATACAGTGGTTTAGCTTCATTTAATACTCACTCTGGAATCAGCACTTGCCCCCGAAACGAAGGAAATGCTAGGCAGGGAGGAGAATTCATTAGTTAAGGTGTTAGTTTGGAAGTCTGTCTGGAGTTTGTTCCTGCTGGGCATGTAGACAACTTGGTATCTACGTGTGAATTTGCAGAGTTTCAGCTACCTGGCGTGGACTTTGAGGGTACTGGTGATGGAAAAGAAGCACAAGTATAAATCTGGGGGGTGTCTTAGCTCTGGAGCGTGCTCAGCAATACAATAAGGGGGCAAGTCATGGTGCTAACCACTTGCATGACTCTTGTCATGGAGCACAGCTGGTCTTGGATTGCGTTCAATATAATGTGGAGAAGCAATTTGAATTTGGTTTTCTTCCTTCCTTGGTAGGTTGCCTACACCACTTGTTTCCTCTCTGGCTCCTATCTGAAAGTTGCATTCCTTTCTCTTTCAGGCCCTTAGCAAGATTGATTCAGTTATCAGTGCTGCATGTATAGTGAATCTGACGTGCTGTGCAGGATTGTTCCAGCTCTTGATTTGTTCCATGTTTCACTTCTGTTTGCCACATGAAGGGTGTGTGAATCTTAAACTGTCAGGAAATAACAGGGGGAATTCCTCTAGACTAAACCACCACATAAACATTTCTCTCTCTTGCTTTGCATTCATACATACTAATGTCTTTACTGAGGGTATGAAGTTTGTCCAGCATAACTTAATTTCTTTTTATCTTGCAGATCCCGTTCAGTCTGAGGAGACTTGATGACCGAACCTTACTTGTTCACTGAATTATCAAGTGTAATGCACTTCAGTGCATGACACACTCTCATGTATCTCAGTAAATAAAAAATGTACATCAGTGAGGCTTAATTGTCTTCATTAATGTCCAAATGCTTAAATGCTGGAAAGAGCGGTGGAAAGTCTTCATAAACCGCTTTAGACAACCGAGTCTGTTTTTCTTTCCCCCAAGAATTATTTGCATCTTTGTTTTGGCTGAGTTCCATATTTGATAACAAAGTATATTCTTAAGCAATTACGGTTGGGTTGTCTTTGCTGCTGATGGGAATGTTCAAGAGGATAGTTGTTACAGGAAGGGAGAGGCTGCATATCTGGAAGGGTCTCGGTTACCTCTGGTTTCAGAAGCGACCAGACCTCGAGATGAAAGAAACTAGAGGAATTCTGGAAATGCACCAGCCAACCTTCCTGTCTTTTTCTGGTGACGTTGTGTTGCCTTCCTTATGGCAGCAAAGTGTTACATTGAGACAGAATCTACACCAACACGTGATATGTAACTGTAATTGGAAAATGACTCCAAACTGCAAGTATATTCACATGTATTTGGTGTACACAGGGAAAGATGATAAAAGGAGACATAATAAAAGAGGAAATTCTTTAGGACACTATGGTAATGAAAAATGTTTCCATGCTGCTTCTAGACACACATCTCTTCATATCTGGAAGCAGTCAGCTGAGCACACTTACTTAACTTTGGCTATGTTCTGTAGTCCAAGACCTGGTGCTCTACCTTCTTTCTCGTTACCGGCTACTTGGAACGTGCTTTGTGCGTTGCCTATAGCTGAGGCTGAAAATACACAAGTGATAAATAGGGCTGGAACTCTTGATTGCTGAATGGGGGCACTATGAGAGGAGGCCAAGCTGATCATGAGAAAGAAGGGGAGGCTTTGTATGAAGAAGCATGACAAATTAAGCCATCTGTGTTGTATTTGAAGGTCTTCAGTTCAAATTCTGTTTGGAGTAACTCTTACTATTCTAAAAGGCTCATTAACTACTTAATAGGTAACTGTGAACAGCATTTGGACTAATGAAAGCACGTAAGTAACGTATTTGATCCAGAACATTAATATGGAGCAACACAGTATGTTCTTTAAAGTTTCTGTAAGTGTGGGGCTGCCTTTGAGCAAAGAAAGAACGTGACATTTGTGGTGCAGGGGAGCCATAATCAAAATAGCCCTGTTCCTATAAATGTAAACCCAAGCTTAACAATAGCAAATGATACCAATTTGTCTTCCAAATGTACAGTATAAACATTGTGTGCCATTAAATACTGACTAACATTTTCTCAGCTATGTCTGCAGGTTTAAATAGCCAGGGGTCTTCAGTCATACTGACAGCTTCGCAGGCAAGGAATTGTGCTGCTGCCAGGTGTACAGGCTGGAGGAACTGACTCCCTCTCAGCTCTAGTCCATGCAGTCTTCCTGGTTGCTATGCATGAATTTACTTCTAAATTCTGTTTCTTCTAAACTGTTAGAGCCAACCACAGTTGTGTTCATTCTGTTACTGGTGTTGTGTGATTTAAAGAAATGAGAATGTTGTGGCCACCGTTGGCATTTTGGTCTTACAGCAGAGCGCAAAGCTGTCCCTGGCTGAACGTATTCAGCAACAACAAAGAAACAGCGCTGCTGGGTGTTTGCAGTTTGGGCATCATCACTGTGTAAGTGTTGCTTTCTTTATAACGTTACCATGTTTTCACACAGGGTGCAAAACAAGCACCCTCTTTAAGCAGGCACTGCCAAGCAACTGGTAGCATTCCTCTAAGTGCGAAGGGAGGGCAAAAGGGGGGGGCCCGCTCCAGGCATTAGGCAGAAGGGCTAACCTAATCTGAAATCAGTACCAAGCCATCAGTTTTCTTTTCGGCTGTTGCTAGAAAGTTTTCAGCTAATCCTATCGGTTCTCATCTGTTGTTGTATCTTAAAACCAATTGGGATTGAGCCCTGGTGTGGCACAGGACAGGCCTGTGTGAGCAAGACCCTAATCAGCTTGTTATAGCAGCTGGCGCGCTGTTTATAGGAGCTGCAGAGCTGAGTAACATGCTTGTCTGCCCTGAGACCATCTCCAACCATCTGTAAAGGTTTTTGCTATATTTATATATATGAAATAATATATAAAAAGGGATTGTTTGATCTAAACTACTTTGGGGAAGGGTTTGCCGTCCATAAGCCTGAGTATGCCTCCAAATTTTTGGCTGGCATGCTTTATTCTTGAGTGTTTGAGGAATGATTGATGGTTCTGGAAGCAAACTAAAAAGATAGATTTGAAGTTGTGAGCTCTCCAGGTCTAAAGAGCGCTATGAAAGTAGGTATGCTTTAAGGGTACACATTGGAGTGCTTTAGCAGCTAAGTACAGGCAGCTGCTCTTTGGACAACTTTGTTTTCATAGTTCACACAGCTCATATGTAGGAGAGGCTGATTTATATGCCATCTCCACACATGTTTCCATACATGTGGTCAGAAGGGGGAGAAAGAACCTGCCTAATGCACTAAAGATGCTAGCTTAATTCATTGAAGAAGAGTGTAATTTAAGCAAGTGTTTATTCCAAGGGAATATAATTCAGGAAAAACACAAATATAGCTTAAACAATGGCTGTAATCTACAAACTTTTAGGAATTAAACTGCTGCCTTGCCTCATCTTTTACAGGTGTGTTTGCATCCTCTTGGCTGGTTTGTGTCCTAACCTCCATAATGAACAGATTAGGCTAATTCACATGGTGACCATAGCGCTGTTTTGATTCAGTTAGTCACAAAACCATAAAACTTTTCAGCACATGTTTTGGCAAGCTAATCATCAGGTTTTTACTTCCAACGTATTGTCATGATCTATTGCATTTTCTGGTATATGACAAAGTCCAGTCACCAACAGGAATCTAGTGGGGTCGGTCTACATGAAGCTTGTGTGTCTTTGTTGTCATTGTTCTACACAGTGACTGTTCATTCACCTGTAACTGAATGACCAAATAGCTCACAAAACCAACTATTATAGTAATAGCTTTATTATCTTTAAACAAACTCTATATTACAATTTCTGCATCAATATGCAAAATTAGAATTATTAAACCATTTCCATAAAATATCGGGAATGAATTGTATGTATATGTACATTTTTTCTTAAAATAGTGTTATTTAAACAATGACTAAATTATTAAATCACTGTGAAATGTTGATAATTAATGGGCTTATTTCACATTCAGAAAGAACAACCCAGATCCCAGGCTATTGTACTTCAGTACACAAGAGACACGGCTTTAGAAATATCCTTTAACAAAGCAGAACTCACAAGAAAAACATTACAAATACTACATTCTTATGTACTGTGCTTTTGGTCCTATCAGGTATGCATAGAAGGTATTAACTAAAGCAGATGTATTTGCTCAAAACGATGATCAGACTTTATTCCAGTTCCTGTCTCTAATTCTGGCCATGTTCAGGAATCCCCAGACAAAACGAATGTCCATATACATGTAACAGGGGAGAGAAGTTACAAGCATAGTTGAAAACCAAGCAGGATTTTTTTATTTTTTTTTTAAAATAAAGCTGCTCTAGATAGATTTGGTTTATAAAGTAACCTAACTGTGCCTGGAGAGAATGATTTCTTGTCTACTACAAACTGTAAAACATCTGAAAATAAGACACTCAGAAAGCTCATTTGTCTTGATGTGTTTAACATAGTATTCTTAAGTGTACTGTGATGGCATCATAACTATTAATGTAATCGGACCCCGTGGGTCTTTACTTTTGGATCAACCTAAAAAAAAAAATCTCATTTTGTTTAGCAGAATTATATTTAAAAGGTCTTATTTATAAATATCCCTGTTTTTATCACTTCAAAGATAATAAGCAAAAAATTAATTAGGGCTTAATTGAACATTTACTGTATGTAGTGGTGGCAGATCAGAAGGGAGAGAGACCCAACAAAGCTACATTTAGCACCTGCACATCTATGGTATGATGAGCTTTAGATTCTTGGTAGATTTTAAGGAGGCTAAGCTCTGGTTCTTAAGTTTTTGAATTGCATGTTACTGGCTTCCAGTTAATGACCAGACAATGCACAATGTCATATATACATTGAAAGTCCTGAAAATTTGATGTTGGATGAAATAAAGTTTCTGTATACAGACAGTTTTAAAAATAAATTCATGTTGTAGTTCATGTTTTGTTCTCCAAAACCAGACAAAGGCACTAGTTTACATTAAGGACTAATGTCCTGCAAAACTTCAGTCAAATAAAGGAAGCTATTTTAAGGTTAAAGTGGTGCTAAAACCCAGCTGTCACTAGTAACTTAAAACAGCCACACTGGGTTTTTCAGATTTAGTGGGGGAAAATGTTTTGCCTCAGGATGTACATGTTGGGGGGAGTGCATGTGTGGGGGGAGGCTCAGCCTTGAGCAAGTTTTTACAGCTGAGTTATAAACCTGGTTTATAACAGAAACTGGCAGACCCTAAAATATGATACAGTATGTATTGATATATATTTTTTGTGTGTGGCAAAAATGACTCTGTGCACTCAATTCTTCCTTATTCCCTGATTTTTGGTAATTGAAAGAAAAAGGAGTTTGATTGACCTATCGTCCAAGGCTTTTTCCTTTCACTTCATTTGTTTGCTAGAACACTCTCCTTCCAGCACTAGTATCTTGGCTAGGGAGCAGGAATGTTGTCAAGGTTAGAAAAGCTTAACTTCATTATAATCTCCTACTTCAAAAATTACATGCATCTCTGCTTGATGTAGGTTACTGCATAGAAAGCATTATGCTCAAAATGGTAAGATATTACTACATTCACCACAAATATTTATTAAGAAAATCCTTTCCTCAAGGCTTTATTTTTTACCATGGTGAATTTGCTAATGAATACTTGGGCAAAATTTGGATCAACTACATACTGATACGTTTTCGTTACAGTTGGAAGGTGTTCAGTGGCCACAGCTTGCAGTGTTGGCATTGCAGCGGCACTGGGGGCGAGGTGGTAAGATGTCTTTGTGACGTACTCCACAAGGCGGTTGTACTGTTGTTCTGATAGTCTCTCTCTAACTCCATCTGCCTGAAATAAGACAAAATGATTACTGAGTAATTGACAGTAACTGAACTCAACACTGAAGACAATAACTTGCATAACACTTTGTAGAGTTAAAAATCTTCCTCCCTGGGATCTTACAGTAGCTTCATGGATGTTTCAACCAGCAGAGCTCTCCTGCAGTTTTGTGATTGGTGGCTTTCTCCTTTCCTTTGCATGTTTTGGACTGTTCTATCCTGAAGTCTATCCTACAGTGACCTTAAAGGAAGCTATAGCAAGGTGAGGATCGGTCTCTTCTCCCAAGCACCAAGTGATAAGACAAGAGGAAATGGCCTCAAGTTGCACCGGACTGGTTTAGGTTGGATATTAGGAAACACTTCCTCACTGAAAGGGTTGTGAAGTATAGGAACAGGCTGCCCAGGGAAGCATTTGGGTCACCATTCCTGGAGGTCTTCAAAAAACTTGTAGAGCTTTGTGACGTGGTTTAACGGTGAACTTAAAAGTGCTAGGTTAAAGGTTGGAACAGATGATCTTGGAGGTCTTCTCCAACCTAATGATTCTAAATCCACCATAGAAAAATCTAAGCAGTATCTTCAAAGAATTTCAGGGATGGACTCCACCCACCTTGCTGGAGAGTAGATCTTTACAACAGATCAGGTCTTTGTAGACAGGAAAGTCATCTAAAGCCCTCTTACAAAAAGGTCAGTAGCTCCCAGCAGTGTTTATCAGATAGACAGCATTTATAATTAGCAAACCTCTCTCTCACAAAGTACAATTTATGACAACCCATAGCCGTTTCTGTGAAGTTAAGAAAGTCCTTCAGTTACTTGATTCAGAATAAGGACTAGAAGCTACCTTCCAGGTGACTGGTCTATCTGTGACTGGATATATCCATTTGCCTCTGCTAACCAAAGAAACATCCATGTAACTATTATTATTATTATTTTTAAACAGAAGATTTTTATTACAGATGGTTTGGGCATGTTATTAATGGAGAAGAAATTAAGGTATACATGCAAACTGCCTTTTCCACCATGAGGTGTAGGGACTCTTCTGAAGAAATCCCTTTTTGCAGGATGAAATACGCTGAGGTTCAAGGCTCTCGTACAAAGGATACAATGAACCCACTTCTAGCTAAAACCAATACTGCCAACAGAAAGGTGGCATCTACCATATGATTTCAACCCAATAAAGTATTAGATGAGAAGCCATGGGCAAACCTGGCTCTGGAAAATCAGTCTGCTGTGCCCCTTTTTTATTGTGAAGAAGAAACTGAAGATGACTATGACCAACTTGGGAAGGGCAAGCACGCAAGCAGATACCAAGCTAGCTGACTTCAAAATGACTTCCAAAAAAAGATATTCAGAAATATCACCATTGATACTACAGGGGTATCACTATCAAAGTCATTCAGAATATAACTTACTTCCAAAAATGTGAAAATGAAAGAAAGGCAGACACTATCCTAGGGATAGGGTCTGATGCTTCCTTGTTTATAGTGGGAGAACTGCTGACCAATTTCATTTTTGCATGGTTTAAAACGTCTTTTTTTGTTGCATGTCACACTGAGGATTCAAAGACTGCTGTCTTCTGCCGTCTTTCAGGAGGTTTTACACATGCCTCAGTAAATGTGATGATATTTTCAAGCAGTGCCATTGGATTCAATTTAACAGCCAGGATCAATATCCTGTCACATCTCTGGACTGCAAGGCTCATTTTATAAAAACCATTGCTTATTTGAAGAAATAATTAATATGATTCATAGATAGTGACAGATGTCACATTCAAATCAAAACAGTCCCCCCTTTTTTTCTTTCTTTTTTTTTTTTTTTTTTTTTTTTTTAACCTATGCCTTTGGAGAGGAATTCACTGCTCAACAAGTAGGAACACTCCTGTTTTCAATCATCACCACAAAAATGCTAAAGGAAGTAGGCTCACGAACAAACTCAGACGCTCAAAGTTGGAGTTCATGCTTAGCAACAGTGGAAATGATGAAATGGACAAAAGAAAGCTTGTTTTCCTCCATATTGTTAAAGGGAGGGGAAAAAATTACAAGGCAGACTGCTGCAGCAGGTACATAGCTAACAATGGAGAACAGTGTCTGAACGATGTCTTCAATCTGCTGTCACAGAAAAGGTATCACCTCATGAGTCAATCTGTTTTAGCAGTTGAAAGGAGAGAAATATGCTAAAGTAGCACCTTTAACTACATGACAGTTCTGACTCCACTCTGACCAAAAGATCAAAGTTATAACAGGAGATGGAAATGGTGCTGACATCCCACTCCCCTACTTGTGTGAACCCATTCTTCATAGGAGCTCTCCCCATGAAGACAGGCTGAGGGAGCAGGGGACGTTTGGCCTGGAGAAGAGAAGGCCCCAGGCAGACCTTACAGCAGCCTTCCAGTGCCTGAAGGGGCCTACACGAGAGCTGGGGAGGGACTCTGTGTCAGGGGGTGTAGGGATAGGGCAAGGAGGAATGGCTTTAAACTAAAAAAGGAGAGATTTAGATTAGACACAAGGAAGAAATTCTTCACTCAGAGGGTGGTGAGGCCCTGGCACAGGCTGCCCAGAGAAGCTGTGGATGCCCCATCCCTGGAGGTGCTCAAGGCCAGGCTGGATGGGGCTTTGGGCAGCCTGGTTTGGTGGGAGGTGTCCCTGCCCATGGCAGGGGCTGGAACTGGGTGGGCGTTAGGGTCCCTTCCAACCCAAACCATTCTGTGATTCTGTGACTCATTCAGCTCCAGGCTATATCCCATAGATATAGCACAATTATTCAGGAGGAAATATTAACTGTGCTTGGACAGTCTTCCAAAGTAACTGGGACCCTACTTGCTTCCAGATGACTTCATCTGTAACTGTCTACTTCTCCAGCCAGTTTCAGTTTAGCTTATATTGTCAAGACAACAACAGAAACCTGGAGTTGCTGTTATTCTACATTTTTTTTTTCCTAAATGGCACATAGTGTTGTCATTAACCAACTATTTTTAAAAATATGTAATATTTATAGCCAAACCATTCAATCAGTCACAACTTGGTTAATGGTTGCTTAATGCACCTGTTAGATGAATCTTAGAGATTACATATATGCCCTTTAATTTTGGAAGGTCACATTCTGGGAGTTAAGAACTCAATTTTTTCCTAAAATTATGACTTATAAAGAATAATACTTGTGCTATAACCATTGTTGATTTTGTTAGAATTGGTCATTTGTTGTGCAATCCAGGTTGTGTGTATCACTAACAATCTGCTTAGCGCACACTCAGTAAGTAAGAAGGTTCTTTATTTTTTATTTTCATTACTTCTTTGAAAATTCAGAGTGGCTTTCAGCTCCAGGTATGATACCTGTAGCACTATCATGACAACCCTGTTGCAGATCATCACAAAGAAATTCAGGAATATTTGGAATTCCAGGGCCCGTCAGTTTTTTGCTCTCTCCGTGGTATTATAAGCTACACCAAAAGCAGCTGGAAGAAGAGGCCTTTTAGAGTTTGATGTCTGTCTGGAACCAAGAAGTGTCTCAATTACTTTGGAAGATAATCCAAGTACAATTAATGCTTCCCTTTCAATAACAACATTGTCAGTGCCAGAATTTTCAAGAATCCATCCAGGCTATTCCTAGCCAGATGGATTAAGTTATATATTGTGGAGGCAAACAAGCCATCAGGCAAACCTATTGCTGAAGGAGTCAAAATATGTTCTATAATATCTCTGGTGATTACAGCTGTAGAATAACTCATGTTTTGTTTCCTAATAGTTCCAAGAAGCTGAGGAGAGGCAAGGGGAGAAACTGTTTTGGGTAGAGCTGAAACAAAACTTTTGGCAACTATTTTGGGTGAACAATAAGACACAAAAGTGCATTTTTATAATGTTGAAATGAATCGTTTAAATTTTGTTGTATTATTTCTAGGATCTTTGATTAATCAGTACATTAGATATAATTTACATTTGGCAACATTACCTCTGTTTTTTGGATGACATGGGCATTTCTAAGCGAAAAATTTTGGTCATCTTCACCAATGTCATCATGTACAGAAGTGCCAGCACTTCATGTAGCAGTACATCTTCAGTGCAACAAGAGAGCCCACCATTAATATTTAAGAGTCATGTCTATTTAGGTGTAGGACTTCAGCTCTGAGGCTTCTTACCTGCAGTTCATAGCTTGCTACTCCTAAGGATGCGTTTCCCTATCAAAATCAAAGATTTTTTTTTTTTTTTAAATGAATGCTCTTTTTGGGGACCTGAAAGGGAGGCCATGGCAGAACAGCCCCAAGCACCACTGAAGTGAAATGCACAGCTGCAGAAATAAAACTTCCAAATATAAAATGTCCCAATTCACTAAGGCAAAAAATAAGGGAGCATTAATTACAAAATCATATTACATAACTCTAGGTAATTAGCAAAACTTTATGAAGATTTTGGAATCTGTTTTGGCATAGCTGCCCTAGCATAAGAAAAAAAAACAACAACATTTTCTTATTCTTGCCTGCCTTATTTTTAACTGCTCCTCTTTATAGCACATTTCTTTAAATATTCACACAAATTCCACTGTGAATTCTGCATTCTGAAGGCATATTTATGCCAAGTCAGTTTTGTACTGCATCACTCAGCTTTTGATGTCTTGCCATCACTGACATTGCTCCACCCCTGGGGGCATAGGCACTCTTCACTGCTTTTATCATGCCATACATTTTCCCTGCATTCTCAAGGGCCTGTGTCAGCAGAAGACATTGTGTACTGCAGCTGGCTGGCTCAAGGCTTATAGCTCCTGGCATTGCTATGCCAATGGAATAAGGGTCCCATATTTTTATCCAGAACTACACAAAGAAACATGTATTTCATCCAGTATCTCCAAGGCAGCTCACTTACTGTGTGTAGTAGCATATGTATGTGGGACTACTGGACTCTTTACCCAAGCCATGTAGGGTTGTAAATGTACAGGACCCACTTGGCCCAGCAGTCTCATATATTGCCAGCTGCAGCAGCTATGGGGACTATAATTAGGCTCACTGTCCCATGTCTTCCCTTCTCCCAGGCAGGCATCACGCTCTTGAAACAACATTTGGGCAAGTAGTGCTCCTGCAGAGCAGCAGCCTACTCCTCACTCTTCCAATAACCAGATATAAAGACAAGAGCCACTACAGGTGCTACAGACCAACAAAAAAATCAGGGCTGGTGTTAAGTTAGGGTTAGGGTAGGCTGAGTGCATCAATAGTCTCAGGGAGAACAAATTATCTTCCTCTTTCATCCAGGACAGTAGCTCTGGACTGAACAGGATGGTCTGGTTTCAGCACGATGGCTGCCTCCAGCAACCACATAGTGTTCAGGGACAGAAAAACTGAGCTTTGCCCACTTGCACCAAATTTAAGGAATGCCTCGTGTAGTTTTGTGGTGCAGGAAGGCAACTTCAGTCAACAGTTGGGCAAATGTCAAACTCCGTGAGACTGAGGTTTCTGGAAAGACAGTAAATGTAAGTAGAGAATTCAGCACTTAAAAAAGGAGCATTCACAGAAATTCCAAGTGCTGTCATGACTCAGATGAAGTCCTCATTCTGCTGGAATCGACAGCAAAATTCTTTGGTGACTTCAGCAAAGTCAGGATTACTGAAGGTGCTGAAGCCTCTCCTACTTTTTGGCACACCTCATACTTCCTGTTGTTTTACATATGCTCTTTTTGCGTATCTGAAACGGAAATTTCTGGTATAGCAGTCTATGAACTACCTGACACACACGTTTGTTTTTGAATTGAAATCTCATATGACTCCACTTGAGAATTTAATACAATAAACATTGTTTCCCGAAAGTGTAAAAATATACCATTCTTCTACCATTAAAAAAAAAAAAAAGATAATTCATCCAAAACCTCAGTATTCAAATGGACTAGAAATCTTTCAATAAGAAGATGAAAGATCTATGCTTTTCCTGGCAAGCACATGGTACATCCAACCTCAGCAGAAGAAAACTGGTCCATTTCAAAGTCAGCATTTGCAAAAGGACGAAGATTTAAGGAACTAAATACAACTGGCAGCCAAGAAGGAGCTCTGCATTGAAACTGGGAAGATAAGAAACATGCTGAAAGGAGGAAGCATCAGCATTACTGAACTGTTAAAACAGAATTCACAGAATAATAAAAGGAACCATTCTCACTGTGACTCTGTAGGCATAGGCAGCAACTCTAACTTGCAAATAATAAACACCTCACACACAGGAAGCTAGTCCTGAGATCCTCTTCAGAAACGAGGAGGTGATTACCAAAAACCTACACTTCTGCTTTTTCCCTCGGAAAATTGCTGTCACAGATAATCAATTTCATGATCAATAAGAGAACAGAAGAGAGGAGACATGTCCCTTTCATCTGAAGGGCAACCCAGTCAACAATGAAGTGTGTGAAATCAACAGGTCCCCTGGTTTGACGCTTAAATTCTCTGGCCTCCCAACCCCAAGGTGTGTGTGTGCCCATTGCTAAAAGCATCACCCCCAACTCAAACTTTATCTTTGGATGAAAATCTTACTCAGTCTTTACCTCCACATCACAAGGCACTCTCTGTTGTTTTAGCTGCACCTTCAGCAGGTCTTTTTGCTGATCATCTTCCAGACAATCGATTTCAGTCACAGGGAATGCCTGCTGCTGCGTGTCTTCACTGATGCTGACCACAAAGAGCACCTCTGAGGTGAGCAGCAAGCAGCCTTCATGCTGCTGGCCTGATGCACTCACAATCATGACATCTAGCGCCATATGGACTTCTGGCCTCCCTAGAGATTGCAGCATTTTCCTGTGTTACCAAAGGAAAAAAAAAAAAAAAATGTAGTCAGTGTTAGGCACTGGATCCTTGAGGACTTCTTTTGATCACTAATGTTCTTACTTAAGCCTGTAGCTATTGCCTACAAATACAAAATAAGCCATGGAGTATATTCCAAATCTCCATTACTGAAAGATGTAAGACGTAAGATTTAGAGGATAAATGCGAAAATGTTATTTATCAAACCTCCTTAATCATTCAATGCAAAATTGGCTAATAACCATGCTAGGTCAGCCTATTTCCCATCCTAATAGAAAAATTACCCTGAGAAGCGGCTTACAAATTCAGCACAGAAAATAAAGCTATCTTCACTAACAGCTGTTTCTGGAGATGAGCAGTATTTTTCTTGGGCTCAGTGCAATGATAAATAAGTAAGAGCTCACTGAATACCATTAAATAAAGATCAGCTCTGTAGTTACAAAGCTGGAAGCAGATCAGCAGCCCATCATTTGCAGATTGGGTTTCTATGCACTACCTTTGTGTTTAATGTTCCTAAACAAACTGCCATAACTCAGCCTTTCCTAGGGAAGCAGCCTGTTAACTTGACCACAGGCCAGAACCTATTAATAAACAATGTGGATGTAAAAATGAGCGTCTAAATAATTTTACCAGACATATTTGACGTGGCTATTTGGAGCCTGCTCAACATGTTGATCATTTGGATGAGAGCGCTGCTTGGGAAGCTGAGAAAGTCCAGCTCCATGCAAAATACCTGTGGTAAGAGAATTTAAGTTTTTTAGTAGTTGTTTTCTACAAAACAGTTACATGTTGTAGTGATGTCATCTGTTTAGAGCAGTTCATAAAATAGTGCAGATCCAAAATGATGTCACATCCTTGGAAGCTGTAGTCAAGATAATTCATTAAATATTACAATGCAAGAGTTGTGCACTTAACCCCAGTGATCTTACATTAGCAAGAAGCGAAAAAAAACACCCACCAACCTACCACT
This sequence comes from Oxyura jamaicensis, assembly GCF_011077185.1. NCBI lineage: Eukaryota > Metazoa > Chordata > Aves > Anseriformes > Anatidae > Oxyura > Oxyura jamaicensis. Next base: position 136,901,947 of record NC_048894.1, on the reverse strand, counting down.
GCATGTTCTAAAAATCAGCCATACACTTGCAATTAGGAGAAACATAATGCTCCTGAGAGCCATCATTTCATAGTAGGATCGGACACATCACTTACAATTTATGTATAAAAAATCAAGACTGTTGTTAACTTTCTTGCTTAATATTAAAATACTTCCACGTACATGTCACGGTCGGTACAAATTAGAAGGAAAGTTTGCCTAGATACTGTATTTAAATGTTCAGTTACTTAATCCAGCTGTTAAACACAGATCCATACACATTTATGAGATCTCCCGGGGCATCTGGTTTATTGTGAATTCTTCTTAGTGCCAACACAGAATGGAGACTACAAGAAGCAGTTAAACAGGTTTCTAAATAGACTATCCAAAGCTGAAGATGATACGGTACGTATGCTTTCAGATGGCTTGTAAACTTTTAAAAATGAGGTATGGTCACCAGAAAGAGTGGATTGCAAAACATTCACAAATTAAGTAGTTTTTAAAATTTTTACAAGAAAGTCAGGAAGTAGGCTAAGCACTAAGCACCAGTGTTATAAGGTTTAGTGCAAAGTTACTCTTTAATAAACAGAAGATTTTTTTTTCTTTTGGTCTAATTAAGCATTCCATTGAAGGAAAAGGCATTTTTTTTGCATAAGGGTGTCAATAACTTAGATTCCTTTTTACACAATGGATAATAATTTAAACAAAACATCAGCACTGAAAAAAACCTTTAATTTTTAACACACATGTTGATGGTAATACTTAAAAGCAGCATCCCAGTTATAACAGTTGGCTTACCGAGGTTCTCAGCATTATGTGAGTGAAAATGTTATTTACAGATGGAGAAAGAGAGAACATGTGTTTATTTCTGTGTGGTCCCCCACCCCTTGGTCCCCCCCAGGAGGCACGGTCCCACTTCCAATCCAGTTGTGGGTAAGAGTTACTTGAACTCTTGTGTTTTCCTCTCACGCACTGTCAGCTATTATTGATACAGTTTTTATGTTTTTTCCTGGCTAACTCTTTTGGTCACATGCTCATGGAAAACATGATATATTGTATACCATATCTGCAATGAAAAGTGTCCTTCTACTGTTACAAGCTTCTTGATAAAGACTGCACCGAGTAATTCCCCAGTCAAAAAAAAAGAACACACTGCCAGCCAACAGACAGAAGCTTCTGATTTTACCAATACAGATTTTACACCGATGTTATGCACAATTCAGGAGAACAGATATTATTGGCACTCATACACACTAGATAAAGTCAAGACAATTATTTTAAAGAAATATAATAATTAAATATTTACTTATTGCTTTCAATAGATTACTTCAATGAGTTTTCAATGTAATAGCCAGTGTGGAAACAATATCCTAAACTTAAACTCTAGGACAACTACTCGTATTCTAAATAACACATCACAAACATAAATGTGACTAGCGATTAAAGGCTTAAATCTTCAAGATTAGTCCAGTGCAATGAGTGAAGTAAATTAATGATGCATTGTCGTTGTATCAACAGGTCTCCCCTGCCCACCGCTTCTTAAATATCCAGACCAACAGCTTCCATTTCGTGATATTGGAAGCAAAGAAATCGGTGTATTTTGATATTTTGTTCTTGTCAATTATGGTTCTTGCTGGTCCAGAAGCACCTACTTCAGTCTGAAAGGATTAATCACAACCGCCACTAAGTGCTTAGTCTAACCCAAAAACCCACCTCTGGTTGTTATGAGGTTACCCGTGCAAACCAGGGCTGTCCTTGCACAACTCTTGAGATAAAAGAGGATGTTCTCACTACACGACTCACTTCTTTCTCCCAGGAACATAACTCCCTCTTTGTGTAGGGATAACCCAACTCTTTCCTTGCTGCAACAAAGCAACCTCAAAATAATGCTGTAATTGGACATAGTGTTGCTCTATTACATTTATGTCAAAAACTCTTTTGTAAGCACATATGTTTCTGTAACTAATTCTTCTGTATTCCAAGGATTACTTCATGCTTTCTGCATTCTGTGTTTCTGTGGCTGTACAAGACTGATCGGTAACACAAGAGAGAAGCACAACATGATGATTTTTAAAGAAAATTAATACAACATTTATAACTGTTCAGATGTGGTACTTCTAACTCTCGAAGTCACACAGCTACCGAGCCAAGTAAGTAGACATAGCAGGTTGTGTCTGAAGAGCATTTTAAAGTTCTGGTCATGAAAATTTAAACAGAGATGTTGGGAACAGAGAAACTCACCGTAACCTGTTTGGGAGACAAGTTCAGCCGCACCTCCAATTGGCTTTGTAAAGACTCCCATGATTCCTTTGCCCACACCAGAGATAACGCCCTTGGCTTTATGTCCTGCTGAAGCCTGGCCCTCGGACACTCTCTGAAAGTTCTGCATCGGCTGATCTACTATCCCAGCAATTGCACCTGAAAAAAAGAATAATGCCCAGTAATTAGTCAAGATTAACATTCCAGAATAAGAACAAATCTGAATGCTGCTTGAATTTCAGATGGTAAGCCACCCATCTTATACAGCTATTTAGCAAGCAACCCAGTAGCTAAACAATACCTTCAGTTTTAGTTAAAACCCTACTTCATTTTTAAAATGTATTTTACTTTTTTAAACATTCAGGTCACCTGAATGTATGCTTTCATCCTCCAGCAACTTTCTCTAAATGCTTCTGCTGAGTTGGTATAATGTAGCTAATTCTGGGTAGCAATGCTAAAAATGCTGGGCTTCGAATAAAGTCCACCAGTCTTAGTTATGGAAATGAGATTTTCACGTAAGCCTGAGACAGAATTCATGAGAATAAAAACTGCCTGTGTTCAATAGATCATTTTTATATCCTCTTCCACTGCCAGAAATGTTCATAAGCTAATGCAACTTTTGATATATTACTGAGATTAGCAGAATTAGACTTTGAGACTTTTTGTTACTTTTTTGTGAAAACGATCATATTTTACTTTAATGTGCCTGGGTCAAACTTTTACAAGTGACACAGTGACCTTCCCAGCTTTTAGTATCAACAGAGAACTCCAACTTAAATCTTCCTAAATGTAAACAGGTATGTGAGGTGGTACGTTTCTTTGATCTTGAGTTTACTCGAGCCACTTAACCACAGACATGTCTCTACTTATTGTAATTTTGATAGATAAGCTATTTGGAAATTGCTAAGAACACAACGGTTGGACAAAGTGACATCAGTTAGAAAATGGTTTGCCTTATCCAAAGTCCTTTGCTCAGTGGAAAGCAAAGAGGCTTTGTAGGCTCCTCGGATAGCTCTTCGTATGCAGCTTCTGCTGCAAATATCCAAACAATTATTTAATGACAGGACTGAGTGTCACCTTGGTAACCAGGCATTTTTACTGCAGCACAGACATCTTTGAAGATACCGCTTTGTATGTGGAAGCAAATCCAGGCATGCCTCCACAGCTTCTGACGATCACGGCAGAGGTATTTGGCCCCACATGTTTACCAGCGTGACATACGCTAGTCAGCTCGCCACTAACCGGTTTTCAGATGGTTTTAGTTACTGTTACTGGATAAACGGAGAAGTTGCTGCCTTCAAACAACAAGAACCAATACTGTACTTGTACACTGGTGTTCTGTCCAAATGAAAGACGAGGATGAGAAGAAGCGCACATTTCCCCAGATCCTTGGGATACTATCTATTAGCAATTCATGTAACTTGCATCCCCCATAAATGCCTCCCTCTCCTCTTAGATACTGCTTCCAACTGCTGTATGTATATAATTTGCTGATAAATGTATAGCATTTCTTCAGAAAATACTGGTCTACTTTAATGTCATACTCAGTTTTTATTGAGATCACTTGCTGAAGCCAAGTGTTCGGCTGAACATTTACTCTTTGCAACACAAAGGTCTTGAAGCTTCCTTTACTTTATGACATGGAAATGATACAATTTTCAATTCGATTCTGTTTCATTGGTACTTACAGCTGCTCCTGCTGCTTGACTAAAATAATACGCAGCACCACATTACACAATTGGGATTGTTTGTTCAGTCTTTTTGTTTGTACGATTGGGATGCATTTGAAGGCATAAAACAATACTTGGTGTTCTGCTAAGTTACAGTATTACATTACCCTGTGACCTCCTTCACCCTATCTATCGAGGTCATCCACAGCAACTGTGCTTTCAGAACAGAAGTTATTGCCTTATTAAATGTAATCCACCTAAGTCCTTGCACTAGTAAATTATTTACTGCAATACACTTGAGCAATGTTATAAGGTAATAATAAATAAGAGCCTACTCCAAGGACCTGTGGTATGCTCCAGGCACTTCTTAGCTGGAATTAGGCCCAGAGGACAAGGAAACAGAATGGAAACTGCTGTGACTGTGTTATATAAGATTATTTATAAAGTACCCAAAATAATATATAGCTTAATTAGCCGGTTGTTTAGTACTTCCACACTTTCTGTTATTCTGCCATTTTATGCATGCTCTGCATTTCTTTGTTAGGCCACTACCCTTTCACATGTCAAATCCTTTTGCACGTTGTGTCTTCCTACCTGCAAAAAGTTTAACCAATGATCTCTTCCCGCTCCGCTCACCCTTTGTAGTCTCTTATCTCGAACTGCAGCTCACTGACGTAACTCATTCACCTGGTGTGGTCACTCCCACAAATCACATAATAAACTATAACCGTACTCCTTTAATTTGAGGAGTGGCTGATCCTAACACCCTTGCATAGGGAAGCCAGATCTGTGCAGCTGCTTCCCCGTACACATCACGTATGAGCAGAGGGAAAAAAATAATTTAAAAAAACGGTCAAAGACTGAGCAACCTCAAAACCCAATAGCAGTGAGATGATAGTGACACATGTGAGGTTCACTGCATCTCCTTGCACCAGAGACTGTGCAAAGCAGATATCCCATGGTAATCATGTGGCTTCTTTCTTTCTAATGTAAAGTCAGTGGAAGAAGCACCATACTGTATGGATTTACTACAGAAGGTCTCTCCCCCTAGTCTTCTGTCAGGTGTCAGGAAGGCAGAACATGAGGTACATGTAGTGGTTCCTCCCTTCCCAGTCGTACCCTCACAGCCTAGAGATAGCTATGGCATCCTACCATTGTCCCCATCCCTTCTCTGTAATGTCTCTTTTTCTTTTCTTTTCTTTTCTTTTCTTTTCTTTTCTTTTCTTTTCTTTTCTTTTCTTTTCTTTTTACTTTTTCTTTCTTTTTTTTTTTTCCTATTCTTTTATTTTCTCTTTTCTTTTCAAGAAACAGTTCCCCATTTTTCTTTCCTTCCTTACCCTAGGCATTCAATTTTATATGCATGTCCACATATGTACACACACATTATGCATGTATAAAGAAAACCTCAATAAAATTAAACACCAAAGCAACAAAACAAAAACATATTCTTCCATTACTGGACCAAAGAAGTTCCAGCAACACCGTAACATCTGCTAAACATCAGCTGGGGTGCACTCTAGTTAATACATGTTGCTCAGTAAGCATAAAAAAGATACTTTGATAACTACAAAATTCAGATAGTCCAGAAGTATATCACTGTATTACTTCAAGAAGAATTTGATTACTGGCAGCGACTCTGGTTCCTGCTCAGATTGATAGTATTTGGTGAACGTAGCAAAAGCATGGCTTACAGAATTTAGCAAAGCGTGGTTTGCTTGCAACAAACTCTTTTGGACCAAGACATAATTGGAAAATATTCCCAATCCCCCACCAGGAGAAACTGGCCATGCTTTGTCATGGGGCTGGAAGCTAGCAAAACTGAAACTGTTTCTGTTCCTTTTCTTTTCGCTGTTGTCTTTCTGTGTTGCCACAAATGTTTTATACTGAAAATACAGCTGGAGCCTAGTCTCCTTACAGCAAACACCACATGAAAACACTGCTAAAATAAAAGAGCACCTGTTGGCTTGCATTAATTTATTTGTACAATTAGCGCGCGGAATAGCAAGACCTTCAGGACTGTAGGCAGGCAAACTTAAAGCAGCCCTGACTCAGTGATCCTTGCACAGTCAGAACAACAATAACAACGACAACCCGTAATAATAGAAATCTGAACTACTGCAGTCCAGGCTTCTCTACCAGCACAATTACATTGTCACTCAGTATTGCTATTAATTCATTTCCCTAAAAAGCAAGTAGCTTTTGGTAGCACTTCTGACATTGTGAAAGATGTTTTTTCTAATATTTGTCTGCTTTTCAGTTATTCAGAAACGACTGACTTCCTAACGGGAGCTACTTCAATATGGTACTTTTCACAAGGCTCAGCAGTTGAAAGCGACGCCTATAGTTTCAATACTCTTTTATACTTACTATTTTACGCTTGACCCTGTCAAGCAAAATACAAAAGATGATCCCTCGGTGGGGAGTGCCTGTCATCTAAACATTTTAAGTACAATTTCACTGCATTTTCATCTGATCAAATTAAAACAACACAAAACAAAAATAACTATTATAAGCTTTTGCTTTTTCACGTACAAATGTGACTAAAATGACCCAGGAGTCTCCCCCAAACTAGAAAAGAAGATGATAGCCTGCCAAAGATAACAATCAAATCAAACAACACCCTGACAGTGCTTGAGTCATTTAAAACGAGACAGGACAAAGCACTTAAGAATGTACCATGGGGAACAACTTGCACTGAGGAGGAGACAAGAGTACATAATTTTGGACCTGATTCAGCAAAGCTCTTAAGCGCACGCTTAAGAGCTTTCCTGAATTGGGGTCACGATGAGCCAAATTTTCAGAAAAGCAGCTCTTCTTTCTGTGTAGATACCACAATGTATCGGTGAACTGAGTACTCTTAAATGCCTGTGCCTAGGCATGAAATCTGCGTTTGGAATTCTTTAAGCTGCTTGCACGAGTCAGATGGCTTTTTACAAACACGATAGTGCTTTGACTATCCTATAAATCTTTCTTACACTTCTCAATTTTACAATTACAACGTCATAGAAATTATGGCTTCAAAGGGTCTTGTTCTCTGCATCCCTGTACTCATCTGAACTCTTCATGCTTGCGAAGGAAAATAACACAGCAGCTCCGTTTTGTTTCGTTACGTAGGAAGAACCTGGAGGTATTTTTTCAGTAAGCACTTTCATGTTTACTCTGAACATGCTGGTGAAAAAGAGCAGCACAGCAGTAGCTCCCTTCAGTGATTGTTTTTTGGGGAAGGCACAGTGTTCATTAGACTAAATGGTCAGGACAGAAACAGCTCTGTAATGCATTTGTAAAAATTGAAATGTAGGTCTATTCATGGTTCAGATCTCGATGCAATTTATGTGAGTGCTGCTGTGTACACATAGAAAATATTCTTTTTAAAATCAAGTTTAAATTAGAAATTATGCCTAATATAAATTCATTGAAATATTTCTCATTCTTCCCTTAGTGACAGGTACCATAATTGCCAGTTCCAGTTACACATAACCTTGGTTATTTATCTGAATACTTAGCTGTCTGCCATGCTGAGAGTAGAGGTATTTAGAAGTGAGAACTCTCTAAATAATAACAGCAGGAGTAAGGAGAGGATTACAACTTGCAAAGGAGCTCTCTTTAAATGCTAATGTGAAATTCGACATTTCTAATATGAAGTTTAATTTCTTAGGAAAATCAGTGGTACTGAAATTCTAAATGTTGTTTTTCTAAACTCGGGCGTCCTCCTGCAGACAACCAAAGCATTGTGTACTGGGACGTATTATACTAGCACAGCATATTTGTGAACGCATCTTACAAGTTCCTGGCTTCCCTGAATAGCAGAAACTTTACATAGCAACAGCCAAAGCCACAAAGTTTTGCTCTGTAGTTCTGGCTGATGCTTTTAGCTCTGAAGGGCTCCAGTGTTGGTGAAGGGGACAGCAACGACGCTATCTTCCTTATTAATAGCTGAGCCAAGATAACCAAACCATTTCACCAGCTCACATACACCAGGCTGACACAGTGCTTCTAAAAGTATAATCTTTCATCCAGTTACTCAACCTGACTGCCCTTAGTCCAATAAAACAAGAAGGAAAAATAAAACCTTCTCTGAGCTGCCTTTGATTTGCAATACCAGTAACAGCTTACTATTGGGGTAGTAGCTACTAATATATGAAATTTCTCCTTTATGCACATTTCTCCCAGGACACTCACTTTCCAGTTTACAGGCATTATCAAATGACAGTACTTCACATCATCTAATGTTATTGCTTAAAATAATTTCCAGTAACTTAACCCAAACTTGTAACATTTTTACCACTTCCTCTTTGGGGCTTTCAGGGCTGCGGTTGCAAATTTAGGAGTTGTGTACACTACTGAAGATTAGGAAAGAGGACGAATCCTTTCAAGCTTCAGCTCTTCTAACCTTTTGCACTGGACTGCATTTGGTCACTTTGATCTCTAAGGGATTCATACTCTTTAATATGCACTAAGGAACTGTGCCAAACAATACAGTTCTGCATTCTTTTGCTGTGTGACAAATAGAAGTAACCTTGAAAATCCACCCCCTTACGGCAAAACTTCTTTCAGAGATTTTTCCAGTATGGGTTAGTTTTCAGTTTTTTAGGTACTATTTTGAAATGGTGAGGGTAATCTTCACTTCTAACAAAACCACTTGGATGCTTGATTAATATAATTACACTGAATCAGGATGATCTGGGTCTCTTTGGAAAAGCAGAATTCCTCATCAGATTACTTAACATCTGCACGAAGTTCAACTGGTTTTCAAACAAAACCAAGAATCTCCGATATCTACAGTGCATCAAAAACAATCAGTTTCAGAAGGCATTCCTATAACTCGTTGGAAGTAAACACCAGTGTGATGACGTCTTTGTGCTGACTTAGATACAAGTAACCCTGTCAAATGCAGAATATTCTTTTCTTCTGAGATTTACACCATGTACCAATGAAAATATTTCACAAAAAGAGTGCAAACTTGTTCCATATCTGCAATTATTTTATCAGCAAAAAAAACACACACAGAAGTCACTAAACCTCGCCAAAAAACAAATGGTATTTCATATACATCCTGTGCGACTATTTCACAAAAACCAAAACCAAACCAAAACAAAAGAACAGACTTTGCAATTATAACTCACATGTAGAAAAGGTTGATGAGCAGATTAGAAAACAGAATTATCGCTCGAGTTGATATTTAATAGTACATTACCTAGAAGGCTAATGCCTAAACGAGAGAGCCCTTGTCTCAGTCCTTCTCCCAGACTCTCTGGAAGCTGCCTTCTCCATTCTTCCTGTCTGTTGTAATGTTCCTCATCCAGCGACAGCCTATCCATATTCCGAGCAAGACTTGTTGCCAGATTGGTAATTGACGTCAGTGTACCTAAATACATGGAGATATACATTTGGGTCCGGATCAAAATGCTTTAATTTAAAACATGGAGTTGTTCTATGCCTCACTGAAATACTGTGCTTACAAGCAGAACAGCAAGTCAATTGAAAAGTTGCCCATGTGTAACATTCTTTACTATTTGTTAAGCATCACCACACTGCTTTTACGGTCCACATCATGCCTTTTACATTAGCCTTCACCAGGTTTGCCCAGCCAGTGGGAAAAGCAACTCATCCGAACATCCTTCCCTAGGTCCCAAACTTCTGTAAATCTAACCTAAACGGCGAGCGGGCGATGGAAAGGTAAACAAATATTTACAGAATGAGCCCGCAAGGATGTCTCCTGAGTCTGAATCACCAGCAAGCAGCTGCAGCTGCCGAGCTGCTGTCTCTGCCGGCCGGCTGAAGCCACGCGATGGCACTGTTTATACAGACTTCGCAAAACAAAAGCTGCTTGTGTTTGAAATCCAGCTCTGCCCTTCTGTCAAAACCTATCTGCATACTTACACAGTTATGACAACTGTATCTACTTTTTTTTCAAAAGAAATAATAAATATGATGAGGCAACAGAGTGTAGGATTTCTGATGGTTAGCAGAAGTACAGAACACCTTTAATATTTCTGAAGTTATCACATGAAATACTGGCTGAGCCAAGCTGGATTTCCCAATGGGAGGTTTAAAATTCTGAAGTTTCTGAAACATTCTTACACGCTGTAGTTAAGCAGTGATCTGTTTAATACATAAGATGTTATATATGAGCTTTGTTACCCTCCCAGCATTTTGCTGCAGCCTAGCAAGCCAAACAAACCTGCAAGCAATATCGTTTAGAACTTTTAACGCATCCTTTAACAATGCACGACAACAAAGCAGCAGCAGGAGCGACAAAGTGAAAGATCTACCTTTGGAAATATGTTTTACAAATGATGATGTTCCTCTGGAAACTCCACTGACAAATGCTCCTGGGCCTCTGGTCAGCCCTTCATAGGGGAGCCTAAAGAAATCAGCTATGCCGTTTCCTATGCTTCTCACCAGGCTAGCTGGGCTTCCGAGGATTTCCAAAGATCCAACAACCCAGCCTGTATGGAGAAACGAGACAAATGTTACGGCTGCAAAAACTGCAGAAGCAGCAGTTGTGAAAAGGCTATTCCTTAATTCTTTTTTTCACACTAGAATTCATCGCATTATGAACTTCCTTTGAGCAAAACACGGGAAATAACTCATCCACTATGAATTCAGAAATGGCAATCTTTCATACTTCGTAAATCAAAGAAATCCTTTTGGCAAACTCACAAATAGCTTTAGAATGACTTCCTTCCAGGAGCTTCCCGTATTTCTGCTAAAAGTGTGTTAGGGAGGTGGATGCTGGATTCTCACAGCTACGGAGGAGCAGTACTGAAAGTTCAGATCGCTTGGCCGGTTTTATATGCTATAAGGCAACGTTGTGATTTCACATCCTTATGTGATAGAATTGTGACAGCAAGTTTATACTGATACAATGTACTGCTTTACGGGAGTGTGGAGGTCAATTGCTTGATGGAGTGTTAGGAAAGGGGATGCAGATTTTTGACAAGTGCTTAAGAAGTTATTTTAAATCCACCCGAACCCTTCTAAGCTGATCATTTTCTTTCAGAGTGTAGTGAAAGCCAGACAAATGTCTTTTTCTCAGTACAGTTGTGTAAACACCAATGACATCTACATGCTGATTAGGTTACTCATAGGGGAGTATTCCCTATGCATATCCCATGAGAGGTATCTGCGGATCTAGTTTCCTATATAAATGCAGGGTTGCCAGCAGCTTGCAGGATGGCCAAGCACACAGCAATTTCTGCGAGCCTTGCTGGAAAGCTGTTTGCAGGTCTTGTCTTTTTCAGGGTGGTTGGCAGCAGATTTATTAGGGAAATAGTGCTGCATGACTTTTTTTTTTTTTTTTTTTTTGGCGGTCCAGAGAGAGTGATTCAGAAATGGCAATAAACATTAAATGGGAACTGCCTGGTCTTTGAGCCTCAGTGTCGTGAATTTCAGCTAGCGCTGTCAGATCACCACAAGGCACGACAGGGACAGAAGACTGAAAGATGGACTGATTTGCCTCCTGCTCTCCCGCCGAGGGCCCTTGATCTGTGTTGCCCTCCTCATTCCCATCTCGTCACCGCAAACTCCTGCTATCCAGATGCTGTTCTTGTTTTCTAGTAACCCCTCCCAGTCACTCCTGTGGAAGGCTGAATCATGAAACTGAACAGAAGAGAAAATGTTACTCATATGAAATGAATTAATCTCATACTATCATTCTAAGCTCCCGGAAAATCTATTATTCTTGTTGAATCTGTCCCACATTTCAGCTCTGGCAGGTTGAGAGCTCCAGTACATGCAGTATAAAAAAGAGGGAATCGCACTGGACATAAGGGAGAGGGTGGGATCGAGTAGGAAAACAAAAAACAAGCACTACTGGCAGCTCAACGAGCAGAGCGGCCACGAGCGCTTCAGCCCCGCCGTGGCGGCCCGGGAGAGGAGTGTCCCACTGGCAGCCCGCTCCTGCTGGGGACCCAGAGGAAGCCAGCGCTCCAGGCTGGGCCTGCTACTCCCTCAGTGTCATATTTGTAACAAATTATACTTGCCACTGTGTGAAGTGATGAAAAGCTGGAGGGGTGGGGAGGCATGTGCAGATGGAAAAGATGCTCCTTCTGCTTTTTCTGATCAATAGTATTGGAATAATCCCTTACAAACAGCCGTATTCTTTTTTTTTTTTTTTTAAATCTTCTTGGCATTCCTGAAGCAGTTGCTTTGTTCCCTGAGGTGTCACTGTCACAGCACTGTCCCTCTGGCTGAGGCAGGCCAGATGGAGGTGCCTGACATCCGACAATCTCGCTGGAGGCGGTGACAGGACGGTGTGAGGTGACGGCCCCAGGCTGTGGGACACAGCGGGGCAATGCCCTGCTGCCCTACAACACCTCGAGCAGGCACGGCTAGGCCGGGACAAAAGAGGCTCCAGCTCCACACACCTGCTTGGCCAGCCAGTGCTTTCAGGCAAGAAAATCAGAATAAAACCAGAAGTGAAGCTGAGAGGGGCTGCCTGGTATGCTGGGGATGGGTTGTTAAAGCCTGGCCCCAGCTAGGGAAGCTCTGGAAGCGGTACACCGTGAGGATGTGCGACCTGCAGTGAGGGTGACCCTCCCTGGTCAACACTGAGAGCAAAACTTATGGCTTCCTGCTGCCAGCATGGACAAACAGACCTGAAGAAGGTGTGGGACTAAGTTGGAATAGAAAAATGTTACATCAGGAGTAATCCCCAATTCACAAAGTCTCTGCTGCTTTGCAAAAATACAGTACCATGTTAGTCTACCATATCCCAAAGTATGCTTTGTAATTATATCCACTAATATGAAATAATTATGGCTATATTAGCAAAAAGTCACTGCATTTCCTTTGTAGGCAACTACAGGGCTAGGTCTGGATGATGCTAATAATATTTTAAAATAGATTTTTTGCTAACTTTTAAATAGAAGCCAACATAATTAGAAAAGGATGGGAGATTTCCATTGCAAATTTTGCTAATTTGAGACAAGCAAGGCTAATCAGCATATTTGACAAGAGCTCTCCAGCCTCATTCATTGCTTACCAGACATGGAGTCTGGCTGCCGCTCTGCAGCACATGGGGCAGGCAGCCTGATACAACCCCATGAGGAGGCTTTGGGGCAAATCCCGTGCCCTCCACAGGGTGGCAATGGTCTTGCACACAGTTAGGGGTAAAACCATAGGGAGCGCAGGAACAGCTGTATGGGAATACCGTATACTGATGCTACAATGATTTATGCATGGGGCATGTGAGGAGAATGGGGTCAAACGCCCCCTCATCTTGGAGAAGACTAACATGGTTTAAATGTAGCACTTCCACGAGAGTCCAGTACAAGAACTGTAACCCACCTGACAGTGAGGAAAGGATTCAGGGCTTGCAAACCATATAAAGGTTTCTACACAATTTTTCCCTCCTTTTTAACCTTGTTGAAACAGACTTTTGACAGGTGTCACAAACTCTTTGAAATAAAGCAGTTGCTTTGTCTGCCCAGGCAAACACTTGTATAAAAAAAATCACCATTTTAATAGTGGTAACCCCTTTCAAAAATACACGTTAGTTTTAATGTTCTAATAGTGATATAATTAATAACTAAATATAAGGTTATGTGCTTTTCTCATGAGAAGTTCCACTGAAGCAAACCTTATTTCTTACTATTTACATTTGTTTGATTTCAGCTATGTTATGAGCCCAAAGTAAGGGGTGGCCTCTGTACTGCTGCGCTCTGCAAGAGTAGCACAGGAGGAAAGACCAATATCAGGCTCAGGAATCTGTAACTAGCATATGTGCTTCACCTGGGATGTTACAGATGAAAAGCCAATATAACCCCAATTTCCTGCTGCAGTCTATCACCACTTGTAGCACCACTCCCATCCAGTTGTGGGGAGGCAAATTCACACTGGGGACCACAACTGGCCATAGTTTCACTCTTAATTAGCAAGAAAACAGATCTTCCCTTTTGTACTGTGGGGTTTGACTATAAAATAAATGCAAACAAGTAGCAAAAAGCAAAACCTGCAAATTTTGCAAGCAACTACATATGAAAATAATGAATCCATGCACAATGTTATGGTGCCCAACTGTACACACAGTTGCCATAATCAGCTATGCAAGTCAGATACATGCACAGTGAAATACCTGATCAGGAACTCACTATTTCTATTTATAAATACCTGAAATGTATGTGTGCAATTTGGGCAATCATGCACAGAAAACTGGTCACAGCTATGCTTGCAGCACAAATGGAAGAATCAGGTTTTCAGAAAATCAATATGCAGGAAAATAAAACCTACGTTTCAGTGTGGAGTATGTTACTTGTGTGTGATCGTGGAGGGGCTTCCTCCTTTTTCAGGTAAAAATTATGTTGTATGCTAAGATAATTTGCACACTAAACTATCTCATTATTTATAAATTTATATTTATAAATATAAATTAACATTTACAGGAAACAGAATGTACCTGCTAAACCTACAGACTAATTGCTCACTATTGATTCTATCTGGGAAAAAGTTAGTAACAGCAAACTTCATAGTTCTTGGATCAAAGGACAGCAAACATCTGTGTGCCAGTTTAGCATGAAGGCTCTATGAAGAAAGACAGATTCCTAATCATAAACTGCAGCCAAAAGGAGTTTTAACAACAAAACAACATTCAGGGCTATAATTTACTTCTGAATGCAGAGCAACATGCTGAATAATTTGATTAAATGTAGTTTTGGGGAGTTTATGTGAGGAATGTGGGTTGATTCAGTCTAGCACTATAATATAAAATGACAAAACCTAAGCCAGCTAGAATATATTTTTATGCTGTGTTCAGGGTTTAGTAAAGCCTTCAGGCGGCTGGCTAATGTTTAGCACAGCTTTACAAATCTTCACTGGTGTCTGCTCGGCCATTTTATTTCCCTTCTGTCATATGGCAGGACCTGAAATATGTCTCAAAATATTGTATCATTATTAAACAGTGTCTGAGGAAAGCAATAATTGTATGGTTAACATCTAGATTACTCAGCCTGAGAAAAAATTACAGATTCCTGGTACCTAATAAAAATATTACAGGTTAAGAAAAAGTACTGACCTGCTCTGAAAAGTGCTCCAGCAGCATAATGCATAGCCAAGGCATGGACGAGCTGCCTGGCAGTGGTGAAGATGGGTCCTCGCTCAAACACAGAGAAGGAGAGAGGAGTGTGATCTGAGGCTATATACAGTTTTAACGAAGCATGAATACTGACGAGCAGATTAACAGGTTGTATTGTTAATTTTCTTAACTTCACTGGCTTGACTAAAGCTCTTGCATGCTCTCTCACTTGTTCAGGCAGTATCTGGGTAGTATCTGAAATATTAATGGACTGCCAAGCAGCTTTGTTTTCTGGAAGGTATGTATCAAATAAAGTCTTAATGTAGTAAACAAAGGTGTCTTCCACATAAAGCCTAGCTGGTTTGAGCTCAAAGCTGAGGTCATTCACATGAAACATGAAATTCTCTTCCTCAGAAAAAGCAATGCAGAGTTTTATAAAGCAGTTTTCCTTATAGTTTTCCAAATCTTTGTTAGAAACAATGAGGTTGTTCACTCTGGACCACTGCATGGTCTCATTTTTCTCTCCTTGGCACAGCAGGACTGCAAAATGGAAATTGGATTTGCTGTACAACTGATTGTCCAGTTGCAAGTCTTCACAATACACTTGGAGACTATAAAACAGTGGGAGGCCTTCCCCAGTGTCTTGCTGGAGCTCCTGCGACAGGGGTGTCAGGTAGCTGGTTGCTGGGGCCATGTGGAGGAAAACGTTGTCTGCTGTGAGACGCAGAAGTTCAGATGACACCTTGTGATTTGTAATATCATCAAACACAGCAAGACTTAACTGACTGATAAACATTTTCAAGGACAGGCTCCGTTCGTGACTTCTAGACAGGAGGGAAAAAAAGTTTGTTACTTTACATACTTTGAGTTCAGCTAGCATCTTGCTTTCTCAGAAAGCTATCAGGAGAGATGTTCTCTTTAATACATGGGGAACTCATTGTGCAAGTTCTATTAATGGGATCTGGCAGCCTTGATCACCACAGTGGGTACCACCCAGGAGATTTTCTAAGAAGTGAAATATTACAGATCTATGCCAGGTTTCTCTTTATTTCTTATCAACAGGATAGTTTTGACAGGAATTCCCTATATACACGGTAATCCCCTATCAGATTGGCAGTATAGCCAAATATTAAAGTGGAAAACAAATAACATTTTCTAATAATTCAACTACAGCCTCAGCTGTACAGTATTTTCTTGGAGCCACTACTGAAGGCTACTATTATGGATAATCCATTTCACTTTATCGAAGCAAAGTGTGCTCCAACTAAACCACCATAGCATTTTTATAACGATGGCATTGAGGGCTTCCCCCCCTCCAGTGTTAACTGCTCTTTGCCAAGTTTAACTAGCAAGTGGGCTATTAAGTACTGCTGATGACCAATTTCTGAGGGATTAATACTTAATTATAGCTCAAATAAAAACAGTACAAGACATTCCACTCTAATTGTAACACCATTGCTGGAGGCCAGGCGTTCTGCATGTTAGAAATAGGTAGTGCTATAATCACAATTGAATGGCATTGAGCACCAGGCTGTGTGTGGTGTGTGGTGGAAGTAGGGAAAGTCTTCTAAGGAACAATGTTATAATCAGGTCCAGTTACTTACTGGGTGTAAGACTTTTTCTACAGTCCTTATACAGCAAGCTTCCCATCAATTTTAGTGGGAGCTTGTATGACAAAGGATGGCAGGATCTGGGTAAATACATTTTAAACTTATGAACACACTCAAAATTAATTATGATTGAAAATGCTTTTTTTAATGAACAACTCAGGACTTCTTTTTGTATCAGACATACAGTGTTTACCCTAAAGCAACAAGACTTTTGATGTTAGATTGTCTAACTGTGATATACAAAACATAACATGTGGTCTAAATATATGCCACGGAACATGCAGCAGTATTAAACAAAACAAACAGTTAAGACAAAGTCCATAAGCTAGTTAACACTTGGTAAGCAGCCTGACTTCTTGGGACTAGTCAGATATGCTTTTACCATATTTTATATTTTTTATGTACCTGTTGAGGTTGATCTCGATGGGTCCCGCTCTTCCCTCTGGAGCCAAGGTTATAATTATTGTTCCACACTGATGGGCGATGTCCACATAAACATAGCCAAAGCCAGTTAAGAACACAATCTAGTGGAGAGAGGTAAACACATACAGAATGCTACTGAAAATCTTATTTTTAATCTGTTGAAATTTGAATTAATACTATTAATGCCTTCTGGTTGAGATCTTTTACTCATATCATAATACTGTTCAGGAAAAAAAAAAGAAACAGATTTCAATAGTTCAGAAAATAATAGTTCTGATATTTAAAATATTTTAGCTGTACAGCTAGATGAAATTTGCACCTCATCCTTTAACTGAATGCATTTTAATGAGAAACTTCTCTTCTGGGAATAAGCAAGATATGCTGCTGGGGGGAAATTATGCTAGTAAAGAGTAAAGAGAAAAATTTAATTTGTGATTTTGGACTAAAGAGAAAGGCATATTCCTGGAGCTCTGCAAAATCCTACCTTCTCCTCTAGGAAACAAACCCTAAGTTAACATTATGCTGCTATGCTGTAGCTCAGAGCTGGTTAGAGCTGGTTAGCACGATGCAAAACACATGACAGCAAAATTATAAAAACTAATGTTAAAAATAAATAATGTTGTAGATTCATGACAACTTGCTTAAAAACAACACTGAGCAAATTTTTAGGCCATCTACGCTGGTTTTGCGTGAACACCTTCACAAGCAAGATGCTGTCACAAAGAAATGGCAAGAGTCCATTGGAAAGTTTAAAAGGTCTAAAAAGTCAGGAAAATGGAAACTTGACAACAGGCTTGTGTCTTGCTTGTACAGATGTGCAAATGTTCATTCTGAACAAGTTGCCTTTAGGATTAAACAGTCTTGTTTAAAACATGACATTGTTTTTGGAGCTTAATTGTGTGGTATTTCCATGTAAGTTTTGTTTCCCCAAATATACAAATTTAAGGTCTTTTTAGGTCTAGAAGACTCACAGCAGTTCTCATTAGTACAAGCTGGATTTTCTTTTCTTGTAGTCCAACTATCAACACAATTATTTACTAGACTGTAATGACAGAAACTATCATTTAAAGGAATGTAAACTCAGGGAATATCACAGAGATAATGGGCTAACACAGGTGAAATAAATAGTGTTTGTCTTGAACAGTTTTTACTGCTGTTAACAAGTCACCAGAAGGAAAAGCACTTGGAAATCCAGTAGGATCAGCGCTTAAACCGATTCTAGCTTAAACTGTTACCTGTACATAATAACACTGTATAGATAATTAAGTTTCATTCATCAAATTACATATTCTAAGAATTTTGAGAATTTGTCTGAGAATCACGTGTAAAAGAATTTAATTTAGCTATGTTAACTTTAATCCTTTGCTTATCTGAAAGTTATTTTCAATCCTGCATTACGGAATTGGTGAAAAAAGGACAGTTACTGATTTTTCAGTGCAATCTCATTATTCTGTAAACTGTCATGGATCTTAAAGACTGGTCATTTTAATTCTAATCACAGATAATTCTGATGATGGACAGCAGAGATAAATACCTTAAGTTTTAGTAAATTAATAACATTTTCTTCTACATATTAGTAACAAATTCTAAGGGAATAGTGAATAAGAAGTATCTATCTGAGGTGAGACAGAAAGAGCACAAATTACGTAAGATTATCTAAAGTTCCAGTTATTTCACAATCTCAACCAAGTTGTATGTGAAGTCAAATCTACAGCTATTAGCATATTTATTATTTATTTGTATTTATAGTTTTCTAAAAGACTGACTGAGAAATCCTGGGGAAACTCTCTACATGTAAACCCTAAAACTTCAATAACAGAAGGCTACAGTTTTTATTTGGAGAGTTCTTCAAGTAGACAATGATCCCCAAATGTTGTCTTAGCATCTAATTCCTTCTAGGAGCCAGATACTTATAAAGAACCCTGGTCTGGCATAACATTAATGACTGAAATTTGAAACCTCGCATTGCTTGACTGGCTTGCTGAATGAAACCGAACTACTTGCTATATAACATAACACTCAATAATCAAGAGCATTTTGTGATTGGTCCCCAGGGAAAACATCTGAAACTAGTATTTCTTTCAAAGAGCCAAGCAGTTTATGTTGATTCCATGTAAACTAATGACTTCAAAGATGGAAAAAATTCCCATCAAAAAGAATTACTCCAGTCAAGGAAGTTTTCATTTACCTCAAAACAGGAGAAAAATAACAGAAGGATTTTTTTTTTTTTTTTTTATAAAGACATGCTTAGCTTCTGTGAAGACACAGAGGGAGAATGACAGTGATGATTCCTACAAGATGTAAAGATAAAAAACCTGGGATAATGAAGTTACCAAATGGAAGGATTTTCCTGGATCTTGTGTGATTCTTTGCTTCTAGGGACCAGAAATTTTCAGGACTGATTTTTCCAGGGAATGCCTCGGCCTTGCCACATTGCCCAAAATTAAGTGAAAAACTTCAGCTCTAGGAAGTATTTTCAATCTATGTTTAAAATCAGCCACTGATATGGGTAAGCCATATTCTACAAATTCCACAGGAAGGGCCTTTGGAAGGAGAGCTCCCAAGACTTAAATTAAAACAAAAACAAAACAAAACAAAACAAAACAAAAACAAAACAAACAAACAAACAAAAAAAAACCAACAAGGCCAACAGAAGGAATATGCACTTTGTAGAGGAACAATGCAGGTCAAAAAGACAGATTTATGCTGTGAATTAGGAAATAGTTTATAGATTTACTTGAGTTCCTTGATTGTTGATGTCCACAACATCACTCCATTCATTTACTAATTTGTCAGAAGACATCACTTTCAGAAGAATGCTGGGTAACAAATCTCTTGTTTTGCAGTCTGGATAGCTGGAGACTTGATGGTAAAGTTCATGATGAACTGAACATTCAGCTGGAATCTTTCTACAATAAACTTCAAACTTTGGTGTATCTGCAATTTTATAAAATATGTAAGATTAGGTGTCTCTAAAACCTGTATTAAATGAAAATCAGACCAGAATCATAGAATCGGACTCATTTAGGTTGGAAAAGACCTCTAAGATCATCTAGACCAACCCTTCTTCCATTTAAAAACCCACCTATGATTACAAAAACTAAGTTTCTAAAATATACTGCCTGAAATATTACTAATAAATAAAGATATTACCTTTCTATTGGTTTGACCTGTATGTATTTTTTTTTCTTCTTCTTCTCTTTATTTTATTAAGTTCTACATAAATTCTTTTCTACTGATCTTTATATTAACATACTGTAGCTTGAATTTTGAAAATATGTTTTGTTTTAGTTACATTTGCCAATCTGAGTAGATTTACATGTTCCATGGGATCGAACTGATGTCAACAGAATTTCACCATATAATAGTTTCCTACTACCAAGTCACCTTGACAGATGGAACCACTGAGACCCAAAAACCTGGAGCCTTGCAAGTCTGTACTCCTGACCTCATGGTTAGTTTCAATAGCTTCCAGGCTTCGGTATGTTCCAGAGTCTCTCTCTTTAAGATAGACCTTCATGTAAGCATCAACCTTTTTTTTTTTTTTAATGAGAACACATAGTGAATTCCATCTTTGTATTGGAAATACAGTAAAACTATTCATACTACAACAACACATTATTTCTGATTACTGCATACTACATACCTTTGAAGTTCTCCTGTACAAGCAATGAAATGGAGCACCTGTTGTGGATAATTATACGAGGACTTGGATCTTCTGTAAGTGTTAGGTATGTCACACCAAGATGCTCTTGGTAAGTCAACGTTATAGCTCTAAAACAGAAGAAGATGATTTGGATATACGTTTTTCTTATTGTTGTTGAACTTGAAATTATTACTCTGGACAAATAAAAACATTAACAACTAGCATCTATAAGATTCTTTATGATCGTGTTCCAATGCGACCACTACTTATGCATTTAGGCAAGTACCTGTCTTCACTAAGCATTACATTTAAATGGAAGACCATGTGGAAATACCATTAAGCATAACAGTAGAGAAAAAAATCATTTCATAGAGACTACTCATGAGTTAAATGGAGCATGTGTGTTTGCAAGATGAGAGCCCTCGCCAGCAGAGATTTATATTAAATTAAAAACATGAGATTGTAAGCCCAAATTTTTAACATAAATCTTTAAAATTTTCCAGAAGAATTTGCACGCATACTTCTGTGATACTCATGAAAGATATTTTTAACAAATACATAAATCTGTAACTGACTACTCCCCTGGAATGATCCACAATGCTATTGCCCTTTCAAACGTTGATGTTACAGATCATCACCACATAAATTTTCAAAATGAAAATGAATTAATTGTATACTACTCATTAGCTACTTGAATATAAAGTAGTATAAACACAAATTCTTTTTTGCATGTGCAAATTTATTGGCTATTTCTAAAAAAATGTCACCTCTTGGTGATTTTAAAATCCAAACACTCTCAAAATTTAAGATCCTCTATAGCTGTCTCATAATTACTAGGAATTCTTTCCTTGTTCTTCACATTTTTTTTTTAAATTGAAGTCTGTGTGGGAATCTTTAGCATCCACAGTCTCTCAGATTCTGCAGAGGAACCGTATTAGGGATTGAATGATACCAAATATTTCAGGCAAGAGAAAGATTAGATGGATGATAATTTATACTGATATAGCTTTTCTAATTTGAGCAGATTTTTTCTTATTTATACCAATAAAAGCATGCATAGATTTATATATCATATCTGAGAATTAAAACTGGGCATTGAGATGTAAGAAGCAAATGGCAGTGAAAGCCATGTGGCCTGGGAAGAGCAAAGATGTGTAGGGATGGGATCAGGAAAGCCAAAGCACAGATGGAACTGAACTTGGCAAGAATAACAAGAAGGAATTCTATAGGTACATTGGTCAGAGAAGAAAGGCCAATGTGAGTGTACCCTCTCTGATGAGGGGGGTGAACTGGTAACAACAGACATGTAGAAGGCTTAGGTACTCAACAACTTCTTTGCCTCAGTCTTCACTGACCATCAGGCTTCCTACATCTCTCAGGTTCCTGAACCTCTAGGCAGGGCCTGAGGGAGTGAAGTCCTTCCCACTGTAAGCAAAGAGCAGGTTCGAGACCACCTGATGAAACTAAACAAGTACAAGTCTATGGGGCCGGATGTCATGCATCCTAGGGTCCTGAGGGAACTGGCTGATGTAGTTGCCAAGCCACTTTCCATCACATTTGAAAAGTCCTGGCAGTCAGGGGAAGTCCCTGGTGAGTGGAACAATGGAAACATCACTCCCATTTTAAAAAAAAAGGATAAAAAGGAAGACCTGGAGAACTACAGAGTGGTGAGCCTCACCTCTGTGCCTGGGACGATCATGGAACAGATCCTCCTGGAAGTAATGTCAAGGTAAGACAAGAATGTGATCAAGATTCACCAAGGGAAAATTGTGCCTGACCTATCTGGTGCATCAGTCAACAAGGTAAGACCAACCAATGTCACCCACCTGGACTTCTGTATGGCCTTTGACACAGTCCCACACAACATCCTTATCTCTAAATTGGAGAGACATGGATTTGAAGGGTAGATAATGAATTAACTGGGTGGCTGCAGCCAGACAGTTGTTGCCAATGGCTCTTTGTCCAGGTGGAGGCTGGTGACAAATGGTGTCCCTCAGGGGCCCATCTTGAGACTAGTGATGTTTCATATCTTCATCAATGACAGAGACAGTGGGATTGAGTGCACCCTCAGCAAGTTTGCAGATGACACCAAGCTGAGTGGTGCAGTTGATACAACAGAAGGAAGGGATGCCTTCCAAAGGGACCTGAACAAACTTGAGAAGCGGGCCCACATGAACCTAATGAGGTTCAACAATGCCATGTGCAAGGAGCTGCATCTGGGTCAGGGCAAACCCAGACATGAACACAGGCTGGGAGAAGAACTCAATGAGAGCAGCCCTGTGGAGAAGGATTTGGGGGTTACAGTGGACAAAAAGCTTGACATGAATCAGAAATGAACGCTTGCAGCCCAGAAGGCCCACTGTACAGAGCTGCATGAACAGAGGAGTGGCCAGCAGGTTCAGGGAGGAGATTGTCCCTCTCTACTCTGCCCTTGTGAAGCCCCATTTGAAGTGCTGCATGCAGGTCTGGGACCCCCAGCACAAGAAAGATGTTGGTCTGTTAAGAGTGGATCCACAGGAGGGCCACAAAGATGCTCTGAGGCTGGAGCACCTCTCCTGTGAAGAAATGCTGAGAGAGCTTTGGATGTTCAGCCTGGAGAAGAGAAGGCTCTGGGGAAATCTCAGTGCAGCTCTTCAGTACTTAAAGGGGGTTTATAAAAAAGATGCAGATTGACTTTTTATATGGCCAGATACTGATAGGACAAAGGAGAATGGTTTAAACTAAAAGAGGGGAGATTTAGATTAGATGCCAGGAGGAAATTCTTCACTCAGAGGGAGGTGAGGCACTGGAACAGGTTGCCCATAGAAGCAACCTGCTCCATCCAACCAGGGATGGATGCCCCTTCCCTGGAAGTGTTCAAGGACAAGTTGAAGGGGGCCCTGGGCAACCTGATCTAGTGGGTGGTATCCCTGCCCATGGCAGCGGGGTAAGAGTTAGATGGACGTTAAGGTCCCTTCCAACCCAATCTATTCTATGCTATGATTCTATGGTCTGATACATAATAGGACTTTTATTTTTAAATAACTGGATGCATTTGTTTGGAAGCAGAATACATATTTAAATATTTCAAGCTTTAAAACTTGGAAATCTCTCCCTGTTACAGTCTTAAAATAGTTTCTCCCCTGTATCACTTTTCCTGTTTTTCTCTTATTATGCTTACTAAACTGTATTTTTACCTTCTGTAAACCAAAACTACATTTTTGTATTGTATTTCTACACATCGTCCCTCAAGTTTTAAATTGTTACCAAAAAAAAAATAGAAAAGACCATAATCTTGAGCATAAACTTTCCATTCTCCTACTTTGTATGCATAGATAAATAGCAGCCCATACATCATAAAAATCATACAACTTGTACATGACCAAAACATTAAACCATTTATAATAAAAACAGCAAAACCATCAAAAGATAACAATTTTTAAATTAAAGTAAGACTTGCCTTTACATATGGGAGGCACGTGTTAATCTGACTTTTGAGGTAAACTCTTATGATCTGTTATTAGCTGAGGCTTTATAACAACATGGAAAGTTCACTATTCATGACTGTTCAGTGTCTATGTTCAGCAAACTGTACCTGGTACAAAATCCACTTTCACTACGAACCCCTATGGGCACTGCCACGCTCTGTCTTGGAAACTCCTGTTTAATCACAGCTGGTAGGCTCCAGAACTCAGAAATGCCAGCACAGCCACCTGGACTGAAACTCAGCAGCATGCGTTTTTGAGTAGGAGGTGTCCCTGAAGTTAACGGACTGGCATCCGACATCAGGTCCCAGCACGGCACAGAAGTCAGTGTTTCAGTGGGTGGTGCCCCAGCCGGACTGACGCTGAACACAGTGCTGTCTGGTGAGTGGAATTCCTGGAAAGAAAAGAGATGGTAGCAGGGGGACATGCTGGCTCATAACGGGACTTTTATACATGCTGATGTTGCACAGAACAGTTTTAGGTAGCCAATTGGCCACAACTAACTATAAGTTGCACTGAGTCTAATGCATTAAAAGATATTTGGCCAAAATCTGTCTTCAGTTATACTTAAGCAGTTAACTGAGCACATTTATCTACAGCCCACTCTCAGTTGCACAAAATAACTCTACCAAAAGCAACAGTTACATCACTGTAAAATAACTGTGAGAAGAAAATCCATTGATAGATATAAAACTAGTAATGGATTTTAGCCTCAGCATTCTTCCAATTCCCCTTAAATTCCCCATAAGACTACCACAAAATGCACAATGCACAAATTTAGATACTGATGTAAAGAAAACTAATGCAGAAGTAAAACAATACAGAAATAGGGAACTTTAAAAATATGTATATCTGCCAAATCCTTTAGCAAGTTTGACTCTGAGAATTTTTTCCACATATTTTACAATAAATGTAATCTTCAATAAATATATATAAATGGTTGATTAAAATATATTGACCATGCATACATTTTGGTTCCTGTAAGCTAGTTCTTAAATATACTGTGAGATTATTAGAAAACTGATATTCACGATTTGATGCAGTTCACTGAAATACATAAACTTTGGGCACGTCTCTAGTTCTGCAGCTTTGTTCAGATAACTGGAATCTTCCCAAAAGGATAACAAAAACTTTTCAGCCTGCCAGGCCAATATACCTCTTTTACACGCAAACTCAGTAAAAATTCTCAGAACAAGTTCAACAGCTACTACGGATTATGCTGCCTATTTTACAGAAATGGCCATTAGTGTTTGAACAGATGGAGAACAGGCAGAACTAATTCTGCAACGTGCAAGAATCTCCTGCTTTGCACAGATTTTGATCACAGTTAATTACTGCACTTGAATTTGCCTAGGATTCTGTATTTTAAACTGAAGCAATATAACACAATTACATCTAATGATTTCTGTTCAAGTTCTGATATATGCAGTTAAGACTATTCAAATATAAATGCTCCTGTAAAGTACATGACAAACAAAATCAATATCCACAGCACTTTACCTCTTCTCCTGAGTATGGTTTGGAAATACAAAGTTGTGGCCGATAATAGATTTGATATGATGTATCATTGATTATTGTTGTCTTGTCTTCTATCTGTAGAATTTGTATACCTTGTTGAACCATAGAAGAAATGCAGAATTGACACAACTGTAAGATAACAATAATGAAGATGATTAGATCACACATAAAAGCATGAAACACTGAAATACACTGACAGAACTGCCATTTTCTTTTTAACTCTGGAAATCCTTTCTACATTCATGCACTTTTTAACTGGAGCCATATCACATACTTCTGAAGTTGCATCTGTCAATGTTTTTCAAACAAGATTGAGAAATCATTAATTCTTTTTCCAGGAAATCTTGTATCTTGATGATCTGGACAGAATGCTTCTGACTATCTAATGCTTTAAATTATACTTCATATACAGTTTATATTCTTGTTATGTTAGACATGTATTAACATAATTAGGGAAGAGTTTTTATGCTACACACATTTGATTGTTTTCATCTGCTGTATGATTTTTTGTTAAAGTTATATGATTTTCTGCTAACCTTTTGATGACCTGGAAAAGCACCAAGTTTTATTTCAGCTTCAACAAAACCTTCTTCATCCAGTGTAACCACTTCCCCATTCTCAGCATCCTTCCATTTTGGGGAAGTCACATTATGGACCAGTTTGATTGCGACTGATTTGTGCACAGTATTAGTATTTGCCCAGTATATTCCAAGCTGAAAAGCTTCCTGTAAGTGAAAAATGACCAGTTATCACTTGTTGATAATTCGATACATCTCTCCTACAGTTAAATATAGTTTCCAGTATGCGGCCAATCTCATTTCCTGCCTTTCTCCCTCTGATTCTTTCTACACTGTACAAGGATAGATGAAACCACAGGGTGCATAAGGGACTGATCCAGACAGTGGAATCAAGACTTTAGGCTACACTGAGGTGTTAATAGGCAGACCTTTTGTTTATTAACACACATTCATGGGGAAAAAGAAGGACAGCAATATAAACAGGAAGTATCAAATTGTCCAACTTGGAATTGACAAATTTTTCTGTTAAATTATTTTAATCCCCTTCAAAAATAAACAATACTAGGGTTGTAATAAAAAAAAAAAAATGCATGACGAAGCTAAGGTATGTGAGAAGATCCATTAGACAAAACTCTAATTTCAAGATGTCAGGCATCCTAAAGAACCGTCCCCATTTGTAATTCACCCTATCTTGCTACAAAGATTCCCCCACTGCTATCAAGTATGCCATTGTGACCCACTCTTAGTCAGTATGGCAAATTTCTGTTATTTCTATTTCTATTATTTCTATTTCTACAAGTAACATAGTGGCTGGAAGGTGGGAATCATCTGCATTAATAAGCAAGTTCAGAACCAGAATATTAAGCAGAACTATGCCTCTTAACTTGAATGGGAGTTACCTCGAAGTTGGGGGGTATAATTACTTTCCCAGTAGGTACTTGAAGCATTATCTTCTCTCCTTCAAACAGCCAGAGGTCCCACTTGGACTGATTGATCAGCAAAGCCCAGGGCAGGAGTTCTATCAGCAGAGTTTTAACACATGGTTTCCACACTGACAGCTTTACCCGCATTGGACTGTCCCACTGGGAGAGTTGTTCATTGCTGTTCAAAAACAAATAAACTAAATGATAAAGTCCAAGGAATAAATTACGAATTCAAGATTACAAATGACATGCAATCATTTTCATAATTTGTAAGGCTTTACCTTTTTTGAAACAGAAAACAGTCCCTTATTCTGGAACATACTGAGATGGTTTCAGACAGAGCTAGCTGCTTATAGGCTATAAAGACATATTTTAAACTGCACAAGCTCAGCCTAAATTTGATCAATTAAAGAAATGCCTTAGAAATAGAATTACTGCTGTCTTCCAGAATGAAACCTGTGACTTCTGTAGTCATAAAATCAAATTTCAATTTTATTTTTCTTTGTGAAACTCCTTCTCCCCTGTTTCTGTGCTGAAACACAGCTGCTGAATACACAGCCTCTACAGCTGCAGTAAAAAAAAAGTATTCACAAAAATATAGTTTCATTTCTTTAATCCTTGGGCTGATGCAATCTTCTCAGTGTAATCAAGGGTAGCCCCTAGGCTAACCTAAAGTTTTTCCTGCCTGCAACCGATTCTGCAGCTTACATACAGGAATCATATAATTACTGAAAACATATTCAATGTTGATCCCATATAGTTTTCTTGAACTTAATTTCACAAAAGTTGACTACACAAACATGCACCATGCAAAGCTTTTGGTAACAAAGAAAATGTTATAAATAGTATTTCTGGGGTGCTTTTCTGGGGATGGTGGGGTGGCTACAGAAGACTGGAAGCACGACAATAAAATTTCCAAACTGATCAAAACTGTACCTAGTTCAGAAAATACTGTTGCTTAAAAATACATTTGGATTAATCTAATAAAAAATAAAATGCATTAAGCTTGAACTTTTATGAAACTTACAGTATAGAGTGAAAAACAAAATGTACATGGTGTCAACAACTCTCATTAGTACACATAGCTTTACCAGACCATATACAACAAATCTGAGATCACTGAGATTAGTTTTAATTAACAAAAAATCCAATTCAAGCTATGACATATTCTCAGTTGACGTAACTCTGCAAAGGACATAGGTTGACCTATTGACGTGAGTGCATGCAAGGTTCATTAGGGGTCTTGACAATCCTTACCTGAAGTAAGGAAAGTTTACCTTTGCTCAAGACTCAAAACATTAGCTCTTGACTTGCACTATTAAGTCATTTGCTTGAAATTTCATTAACAAAGTTTTATAGGAAAAACAGGTATCAATCAGTTTCATGAAGACGAAGAGAGTAACCTAGAAATGGGTCAGACCAAAGATCCATCCAGCCTACTATCCTTACAGCAATGACTCTGACATTGGTCAGTAACAGATGTCTAAAAAACTCTGTGAAAAGACAGCTGGCATATTCTATTGCTCTGCAAGTACATTCTCCCAGCCTCCAACAATCTGTGATTGAGGGAGTTATTTAGCAGTAAATGATACCTTTGTGCTTAATGATATGGATGGCAAAGTTAGTCAGCTTGCTAGATGCTTTATTTCAACTACCAATTGTATCTTTTAAAAGACCATTTTTAATGTGAGAAAGCAATGCAACAACAATGAAGAAGGTTTAGCAAAGAATTACCTGTCTGAATCCTTCCTATTATATGGCCATGCAGGCTGGCGTGGATTAGCAGTGCCATAAAACTCGGAGAGGATCTGGTTGACATTGCCACCTGGATGGGATTTAGTTGCTATCTGTTTAATAAGTGTGGTTGAGATAGGGACTGCACACTCTGATGGATCATCTTCCTCCCTGTCATTGAAAACAGCTTCAGTCACTTACAGAACAAGATCTGGTAGCATTAACATTTTCTTTAATGAAGCTTTCCAAGCATATTCTGCAACAGAAACATTCTCAAGATAATGTGGATGAATCAAGCTATGATGTTTAATAAGTTACTGAGCATCTACTGGCATGAATTTGTTATGATACTGTCATGACCTTTTGTGTCTGAGACCCTAGGAACTGAAGAATATTCTCAAAGAACAGTTCAAGAGAAGTTAGGAATTTATTTTTCAAAACACAAAAACATGCATGGTTTAAGCAAACAAATGCCAACATACTTAGAATAGTGATGCTAAATTTAATTTTCCTATCATATAATTTCAGACCACATTTGGTAGTTCTGTTACATCTCCTCTGCAAAATACTGTACCCTTAGAAATATTGCAACAGAAGTTAAAGTGTAATTGTTTTCTTTTCTATACAAATGAACCATTTAAAAAGAAAGTGAATATTATACCTGGCTTGAAATGTCAGGTGGTGAGTAAGATCAGGTTCTATATTTTGTAGTGCTTTCTCTTGTCCTTTCCCTGGAACCACCTGTGTTTCATTCAATCCCAGACTTCTTTTTTCTAAATGTATGATAATAGGGTCTGGAAGATGGCTCCTTACAATGAAAAGAGGGCTGAAAACAATCTACAAAAATAAAAATATATACCAATTTCATGGTAATTTTATTTCAAGATTACAACTATTGAAACAAGCTATTAAGAAATCTTTACAGTGGGTCATTCCTCCCTTAATTTATTATGTGGCATATAAAGTGTAAACATTCAGATTTCAGAGGCATTAAATGTACTTACTATTCGTTGTTGCACATGAGAGTTGGGCTCTAGTGTCAAAATTGTGCACCACACATACGTAATTGAACTCTTTGAGGATGGTACCTGTATGCAGATAGATCAGTGCTATGGTAAAATTATTTCAAGCTGCTAATACTGAACATTTCATTGTTTCAAACAGAACTTTGTAAAGTTCCCAGTTCTCACAGGCATTTTTAATGTTATATTCTAAACATCTATTTCTAGACATACCTGAATGACAGTGCTGTGTTCTGTATGTTTAGAGCTTAGACATACATCTTGGGACCAGTCTTCATCTCCTGTAGCCTTCACACTCAGCTCAGTGAGCTCATTGTCTTCTAGGACATACGAAGGCAACTTCTGCTTGGCTGCAAGGCAGTTGGTGTGTTCTTTTATGACTGCCTGTCCATCCTGACTAATGTAATGCTGAACCACCTTCAGTTCAATACTTTCCGAAAGGTAACTACAGACTGTCTGTCTTCCGCAGATTAGGATCTAAAACACACAAAAATATGCAGGTCATATATAAACGATTGCAAAAAGGAAAGGTCAAAATTGAATTATAGAGTGAAAACCTGCACAAGAATAATCTATTTTAGCATTTTGATTTTGTTAGATTTTCCCAAGCACTGCTGAAGGCAGTGAATGGTAAAATGTTATTTTTATTGGCCAAATGTATGTGCAATTTCACAGAAACCTGGGCATTAAGAATCTCAAAGTACTGCTAAAGCAATATCAGGGTTTGAAAGACACATGCAACATATCACTTTCATTCCCACTGAATGCAGCCTATGGCTGACATAATTCTGGTTTTGATTTTAAGAATACTCTGATGGTCTCTGAATACTACACCCTTTTTGAGTAGATACAATGATGTACTTCAGAAGTAAGGTTTCCACTGACACCTCATATTCTCATCACAATCCACAGATTCAGACCTTTCAGTATAACCTTTGCTGTTTCACAGCTTACAATTCCACTAAATGGCTGTGCCATATTTCCGTATTTAAGTGCATCCACCTAGAAAATGAGCATATAGACTCACGAGTTGTTGTCTATAGTACATGAATTATTTCTCATATAACGTATATCTGACTTTTTCTAAGGTGTACCAAGCAACAGTATTCTACGTATTTCCCTATTACAACCACCTTCATTTGCTTTTCACTAATGAGGCTATGCACCTTAGCTACAACCTAACAAGGAACGTCTCAGCAGGGCTTTCAGCAAAGCCAGGAACTGTTCTTGCCTGATCAGCTACATTTCTTTGCACAACATGAGGCACTCTGCCATATCCATGAGCTGAACATGTTATGTCCACCCCATGTTCTAGCTCCTGCCAATGCAGGCAGTGTTACTACAGATCTTTACACAAAGATTTTATGTGAAAAGTTATATTTTCAAATGTTAACTTGGGTCCTTTACTCCTTTCTCTTTTAATAATAAAAAGACCTGAATTACACCCCATAATAAAACAAGAACAGTTTCTTAACTAACTAACTAAAGGTCTTCTGCTCAAGAGCTTCACACATCCAAGAAACTGTGGAAGTTACTACTGTCAGAATTTAGTAACCATGCAAAGGCAGGTTTATGGAAACATGCATGTAAAATATGTGGTGATAACAGCTTTTATGTTAAGATCCACACCACAGTGAATTCTTACAGAAGAGTTGTAAAAACTCCTTTAATGAGACTAGTACACTGCTACACTTACTTTGTTTGCGGGTCCCACTAGGAAAGGAATAATAAGGCGATTTATTCATGAATAAACAATGGTTTAAGTGACTCAGATTAAGTTATTTTTTCCAAGCAGGATCAAATACTTACTTGTTTTTGTACTCCACTGAGCTGCTGAACCTTGATAATAAGTGATGCCGTTCGGCCCTTGTACTGAATAGTACGAATAAAGGTCCCTGTATTGTCCACACTGAATGGCTCAGACCATCGCCAGTTTCCCCAGCCTTCGATACAGATGTGTAACAGCTGGAAAGAAAACAATTACTACTTCAATACATAAGCACCCTTGCAGTAGGATAGGAATTCCCATGATAGGGAAATATTATTGTTTTAAAAACTCAGCAATGCTAAACACACCAACTCTCTGAATGATTCACTTATTCTGTGATTTCAGATACAAACAGAAGAATGAACAATACCGTAAGATGGTTCTGCATCATGCATTCCTATAAATTACCTGTTTAAATTCAGTGTTTATGGATGGAAAAAATCCCATACACAACTGTTCAAAAATGTTATGTAGACTAGAGAGCTACAGGAAATAAGATACTTTCTTTACTGCCCTTGAAATTGTTCTAGAAATCTACCCTCTTTATTACCAGCAAGGTGATTTGGAGAGCAGGTCATATTTTTGGCCTTCAGGATAAGAGAGAAAATTGTGAGTACCCTTCACTTCAGAAGAAGGATGTAAATCTATTTGTATGTATATATGTAGAGCTCATCCATGTGTTAAATGTATAAGAATGTCGTATATTGCTGAGAGATGGGAAACATTTCATTTCTTATACAAATGTGGTGGCACGTTTAAGCTTGACTGCATGAGAAGAAATTTAACTGCATAATTATACTCCCTGTGTGATTTATTCCGGAAAAGGAGTGGCTTTTTTTCCAGTTTAACTTAAATCACTTCCAGAGCAATATAGTCTTTCATCATTTGAAGAGCCTTTCATCCACTTACCCACCATACGCACTTACCTCTATCCCATGGAGATTCTTTAAGCCAGAGTAGTGAAAATTGGTACTGTTCCATGTAGGTCAATGAAGTTACATAAATTTACGCCAGCTGAAGATCTGGCTATTTAGCTCTGTATAGATCTTTTGTGGCTGTGCAAGCTTAAGAATGTGAGTTATATATAAGGGATCAAAGCAATAAGCATTCTGGGTAAAATTTATTCTTTGCAGAGGGCCAGCACAGAGTCTAAGCATCACTTAAGTCCTTTAAAACAGTTATATAAAGGCCTTGTGGGAATTCTTTCTTGAGGGTTGAATTTCAGTCTGATTTTGGACATATGTCATTAATTAATTTAAGTAATTGGGAACAGGATCAGGCCCAAAGTTTGGTTATTTACACTAGCAAAAAATGAAACTTGTAAATATTATGTTCTCCCATGATTTGTTTCCAAAGAGAGATAGCACTGCCCATAGATCTGGCCAGTTGGACTTCACGAACGTCTGCAAGTTGGTTTCTTTTCATTGTTTTAAGAAACAACCACAGCAACAACTTTCAAAGATATTACAACTCAGTAGCCTGTTTGCAATTTGTGGTATCCTCAGCACAAGTTACTCACAGAACAAAAACATCCATTCAGTGGGTGGCTTTTGAATTTGCTAGAGTGATGACTGTTGCATTCAGATTCAAATTAGTTTTATGCTGGAAGCACAAAGGCTAGTATGTGCCAGTGGGTGCATGGGCATGCGTTTGGGTACATACGTGCATGGGCACTTCTTTATATTCAAGAAAATGTTGAGGGAACTGTGCACTAGGACACTCAAACTCATAAACAAACACATCGCTTTGATACTTGAGTATTAGTTACAGAAAAGGAAAAACAAAGCAAAAAAAAATCCAACTGCAGTGGCTGGAATCAGTTCAGTTTCTTACAGAGGCAGCTGGGAATAAATCTCATCACATATGAAAACTAAGAGAAACAAGAAAACTGTTTGCTTTGGAGAGACTGGTAGCTGGAAATGACAGCCAAGTAATGAGAAAAGGTACTAAGAAGGCACAAAAAATGTGGTGTGCTCCAAAGATAGATGTCACATGAATGCCATAACTGATGATTAGTAATTGCATGTAGCTCCAAGATTAGGATGTCTCCCACCCTGTATAAACAGCTTTCCTCATGAGCTGAACAGTCCCAAGAAACATGCTGTCAGCTTTCACTGTGTAGTTATTAGCTCACAAATGCTGCCTTACTAATTTTCTTTGCAGCACAACAATTAGTGTGCAT
This sequence comes from Oxyura jamaicensis, assembly GCF_011077185.1. Classification (NCBI taxonomy): domain Eukaryota; kingdom Metazoa; phylum Chordata; class Aves; order Anseriformes; family Anatidae; genus Oxyura; species Oxyura jamaicensis. Next base: position 136,868,217 of record NC_048894.1, on the reverse strand, counting down.
TTAACTTCATGGTTCAGAAACAAAAAATAAAAAAGAGATATTCCCATATATTGGCAATTCTCATTTCCTAAACATACTGTTTGTATACTAATAACTGCTACATCCAACAGGGAACAACCTTCATAAATTATTTTAAATATATCTAATATATTTATATTAACAACATAATAATCTAAGAATTGGGTATTGCAAGTTTCCTTGTGAGCCAAGAAACTCTATTACATGAAAACACAAAGGGATCTCCTGGTGAACCAGTTACTTGAATGTGAGATTCCTGCACAGCGTGGCTAGAAGTGATTAGCAAATGACACTAAGTGATATAGAGATATATGACAGGAAACAAAAATTGAAGTAATTTTAGAAAATTAAGTAATCAGGTGTGAACATTATGTTAGCAGATGTCATATTAGATGGTATTAGATACTCAACAAGACAGACCTCTAATGTTATAAAGCTGACCTAATACTACAGATTCACAGCAATTGCCATATAACCCCTTTCATTTATCAAGTTTTAAGTAAAGACTGAGTATTTCTCAGGAGCTGCTTAAAAAAATTTAACAAATAAAGCTGAGCATGGTATAGGTTAGGAGAAAAAGTCATAGCAAAAAGGTACAAAATATTAAATGAACTTCAAAAGCATTCTAACAAATATAATCCAGAGACAAATGGCAATTTATAGGTTAGAGAGAATTTTCTGCATTTTCTGTTGGGGAAACATAACAAATAAAGCAAAGCTTTTTGTTTGGACTCAATATTTGTGGGATTTTTAACTCTGAGCCACTCTGGATCTCTGTTTTGAAAGGAAAAGAAATTGCCTTCAGGGAGGTAGACTAAGATGAAGCTGTTCCTACTGGAGGGAATGGTTAGAAAAGCTGCATTTTTATCACAGCTCCTTGCAGAATGTTTCCATGCACTCCTCAAAATTTGCTTAGGTTTTCAGCTAGATGTGTGGGTGAAGGATATGATCTGAGTAAATAAAGCTAAGTGTCATATGACAAGGCATGGAGACTAAAATGGGGGATTAAAAATGAGACTAAGAATGGAGTCTGTCCAGAAAAGGCAGCATTTTCCAGCTGTATAAGTAATTCAAAGCTTGTGCCCTCAAAATGCTTAGTGATACAAAATTGATTTCTATTTTGCTTGCAGAGCCGCTGAGGTTAACTTAGGTTCACTTTAGTTAAATTTATCTGTTTTCCAGGTGAAACTAGTAAATACCTTTTGGGAAGAATATGAGAGATTGCTGTAAACTCTGAGGGACTTGAAGGAATCAGGTGAGGAGCTGGTTAGTGCATGGAAGCAGATGATTATTTTCAGAGATGAGACAGGAAAATAAAAGCTGGGATGATGCAGCAGCATGGAGGAAAACGGAGACCTGGAGAGGGGAACTGTATTATAAGACTTGAAGCTAAAGCAATTTTTAATTGAAAAATTAAAAGAGAAGGATGATCTTTTTTTTTTTTTTTTTTTTTGGTTGTGTTTTTAGCAATTAGTATTTGGGAAAACAGTGAATGAAATGTTCATTCTGCATATTGTCAACTGTAGCAGTGACCAGAAGTTGAATTTCATTTTGGCTTGATTTTCTCATGGCACCTGGGAGATCTGACCATTTCTATGCCATCACCCCTTGTAAGACAAAAGGGTTGAACAGAGGATGGGAGAAAGCAACGTTCATCATCCCTGTCTTAGCCAGTAGAAGCATGTCACACTCAGCAGATCAGTTATGACCTCTGGGGGCTCCTGGAGATATTGTGAGTCTCAACAACCTGCACAGCAGGCCTGAACCTCGTAGGTACAAACTAACTCTAAATACCGTGGAAAAGACTTTTGGTTAAAGTATGGCAACCAAATTTTGAAGATTCATGTGTCCCATGGATAATATCAATCCTTATCTTCCCCAGATATCATTTAAAAAGTAATACAGTCTAACCATAGATTTTGAATGAGATCCTCAGAGGAAAGCAACAACACATTTCTCACTACCGGAATAGTCTAAAATAAAATAAAAACTTCCAACCACCCCACCCTCAATGTTCTGCAAATAACCTGGGGAGGATTATACAAAGTACAAAAGGTTGTGCAGAGCATCTGTAACATCCCTTAACAATAAAACAGGAAAAAATCCCAATAATAACTGATATATAAGTCACAGCTTCTAAGTCTGAACCCATAGAGTACTGTATATCATCTTACACTTCACAGGATATAACCCAATACCTGGAAGAATAGCCATTTGGAAATAAATAGCAATGAATTATTATGCTGATGGATATGCAACATAAATTAAAATTTGGCTTCATTTTTTTTTTCCATAGGAGAAAAAGGAGGAGGTTCTTATATCTATTTCCAAATCTACAACTGCCTTTAAGAATGTTTATAAAATTCTAGCAGAAGTCGTGCTTTGCAGGCACACTATTTGAAAGAGGAGAGTAACTTTAAATGGATTATACTGTTCTAATGAACATATTATTAATGTAATGACCACTTCTAATAACTTTTCAAGAGTGTATAAGTGTACGTTCAGAAGAATAGCAAAACAAACAACAGAGCTTTTCTCTCGAATTCTACATAAGCAGCAAGTCAAGTGGCACAGAGTTGTTTCAGGAATACATACCTACTTTGATAAGAAATAAATGTATGTGGTTTATTAACAATAACTTGGTCACATTCTCACTGAAGTCATTGCTCAAATCAAAACACAAACTGATTTTTACCCACTGCACCTGCAGTGGGAAGAATAGTGCAAAGTGAAAATGGGCTGCTGCTAGTAGACTCTGGAGAAAGGTTTGGGAGCTGCTACTTTAAATGCAGACTTCCCCCATGCAACATTATGGTTTGCATTAAAAGAAAATTCACAGATTTAGATCCTGTCTGAGTGTGGGGAAAACTGAACTAGTGTGTTACAGAAGATTTTTTCTGTTTATTTGCAAGCAAGCAATCTCTGCAGAATACATTTGGAGGACTCTCATATGAATAGTTGGTTTTCACGTTTGCTGTGATCCCTGGTGGGACCCTCGGACTGCCTACTGTCTTGCAAGACAGAATTCCTTAACCCTGAGTACATTGCTAGGAAGATCTGATCTCTTCTAACTTCAGAATTTCACCCTATGTATCATATGCTCCAGTTCTCCTAAAAAACGCAGCTGTCTTGCAGACAAACATGACTTTTGACATAACTGGGGCCCATCCCACAAAGCAACTTGAAGATCAAGATAAGGAGCACAGACTGGATCCAATAATAATGTAGAGCCAGTGTTGTCTGTACAACACAGGAGTGATGTAGCTTCTCTTCCTTTTTAATGATATCTAACAGACCTCTAACTTTCATTAAAATCTGCAAAGAGAACTCACGAGGTCTGGCAACTTTTGCTGGAATTGCTTAAAGCTTCAAATATCATCAGTTTTGGACTTACCCCAACTCTGAAAAGGAGTATATACTGGGGGTGTCTTATCCCAAAGGAAGGTCAAAAACTCATGAAATCTGAGGAAAACATGGGGGATGGAACAGAGCAGAAGAAATAGCACTGGACCTCAGACTTATTACTGAAATATTAGCCAAATTAGTGAGACTTGCAGGAATCAGAGTGAAAGTTAAAAGGGAAATGTTAGATTCCCTGAAATGTAGAAGATCCAAGCTGGGAAAAAAAAATATGAAGGAAAGAGTTTCAACCTAAGCCAAACAATTGGAGGGACACCACCAATAACTGATAAATCCAAATCCTTGCTGTGCTATATCTGTTTTCTTAACTTCAAAACGTTTAATAATTTTTAATTATAACCTATTGCAACTTCACTAATATTAAAATAAATCTAAATACAAAAAAATCATTACAAAACTACCTGCTGTTACAAAAATAATGGATTTTAGGTAATATATTTAGTTTTGTTAAATGATTCAAATAGCCAATTACTGCATCTCTCACTCTGCTTAATTAGCAAAAGAAAAATGGAGAATTTTATTGATGTGAATGTAAAAGAAATACAATCCTTTAAAAACTATTTATTTTCGTTTAACTGAACTGCCTTGCCATACTAAAAAAACATTTTGCAGAGGTTAAATAAAGTATTTCATGGCAACCGCTGCTTCTTAGTGCCTGTGTAACAAGAAACATGAGCCGGCCGAAGTTGTGCAAGTTGGTTTTCTTTCCCAGTAAGAGAATGTGGTATCTAAGACCTTGTCCTAACTCATTTTATCCCCAAGTGTAAGTCAAGTAAGTCAAGTATGAACTAATGCCTGGAGGGAAGTCCCTGACTCCAGAAGTATGGATTATTTCACATTTATCTTACAATCTGCTCTCAGAGTTCTTAAAATTCACTAACTTGGCAAGTCGGGAATTATCATGAGAAATGAAATAATTTCATAACTATGAAGTCATCTAGCATTCCATGAATATGACACTTGTAGGGTTTGTCCATGCTTGGGCATTATTCTGACCTTTGGATAATAAACTGCTAGATAGTTTTGCATGGAAACAATTAGAAAAGTGCCACAGCATAATAGGTACAACCTGATGTCTTAATTGAGTAGTTGTTTTTGTTTCAAGGATTTGTATTAATCATTAAAAAATCTGCGCATGACAACATTTGTAATAACCTTTAAACAAACTCGTTTCATATGATCAAAAATGACAAAGGATCGCGCTGTTTAGAAGAACTGCCTTTCTGAAGCATGCTATATTTACAGCAATTCATATTTAACATTAACCAAATGAACAAAGCTTAGAGATGCATGCCAAGATCTTGTGACCTTTGTAAAGAAAATTTGCTTCTATCTCACAGTGTGAGGAAAGCTTACGCTTCCATATATTTTCAGGGAAATTATCTCAGTACTGTTTTTTAGTCTCTAAGTTTCCCAGCAAGAAATGGTTGTTGAAAAATATTAAAAGAGAAGAATACTCTTGAAATTATTCCAAGGGCTGGGATAAGCAAGGCATAGCCCCCCTACTGGAAGAGACTGCTGGCCAGCAGTGTGGTTAAGTCAGGAGTAGGCTGTTAGCTTCCCCATCTCCTGGGATATGGGAATCCAACATGACACTCGTGACTGTTTATCAGCCCAGTTCTTCAGTGAATCTGAATCTGATCAGAGCAAAACAGGCAGGGGAAACCCTTTGACATCACCAAGTTTTAGCTGAAGAATGAATATCTGAAAAATGTATCTGAACTTCTTACTGTCACTTCATCCACTCCCTGATCTGTGATTTGGTTTTCTTCTGGACTTTTTCACCTTTCATCCTGCGCTTCAAAATTTTCATTTAATCTGAAACTTATATAGGAGCCATGAAAACTGAATATTTTGCACAGCTCAAGTCTGTGCCAGAAAGGACAAGTTAACGATCAATGTTTTAAGTTCTGCAGGTGTTAGATGGCTAATGCAATATGCTGTGCTGGTGGTCTTCAGCAGCTTGGCTGCAAGTGACAGAAAGTATCAGGAAAATGCTATAATTCAACTCTTCTACTTTTCACTTTCCTAGAGATAATCCTCATTTTCAAAGCTTTCCCATTATTGGAAGTACACTACTATTAGAAATCCACCATAATTAGAACTATGCTACCAGCAGAATGATCGAGAGTGATGGTCAAAAAGAGGATTCTCCCAGCCTGGGTAATCTTATACAGGACACCAGAAAATGGATGTGGAAAGCCTTACTTAGTTCTGTTTCTATTATTTATAATTGTTTTGAGCATTTCTTTCTTTTTCCGTGTATTTAATAAAAGGTTTAAATGACTTTTTTTGGCAATTGCTACAAGTGATAACCGGTTATGAAAGATGGGTCACATTTTGCTGGCTTTCAAATACAAGTCCTGTTGTTTTTTCTCCTTCACATGACTGGATGGAGTGATGCCATTTGTAACCCAAATGCAAGTGAGTACTGTCAGCTGATGAGCGAGGATCCCGTCTCGCCATCTGATACGTGCCCATTGCACCATACATAGTTACCCATTTGGTTTGCTTGGCCATGGGCTGGGGGTCACAGGCACTTTGCTTGTATAAGAAATCATGCCCTTTTTGAAAAGGTGACAGGGACGTATAGTAACTCCAGTGTCTCTGCAAATCTCCAGAGGCCTCCCTCTGTACACTACTACACCAGCACACAAAGTTTATAACAACTCCTCTGTTGGTGGCATTGAGATAGTTCTTTATTAACCTTCCTTCCTCTCAATTTATGCTTTGACTTCAGTGTCAACTTCAAGTGTTTACTCTGGCTGAATTTGCTCTGCAGAGATTACAACATTCATGTAAAGTTCAGTAGTTTTGCATAACCACTGACATATGAACAAAAAACACAGTAAGTTTGTCATCGCTGTTTCCCAGTGAAATCTGGCAGTAGTGGAAGTGGGCACAACTCCTGTTGAGAGCGACCATCCAAACTTCACCTTCTTTTTGATGTGCTAAGGCTGGTATTTTCCAAGGCTCTACAGGAGCTAGGAAACCAGAGCCACTACACTTCTCCCAGGTTCTGTAAAAATGTCAGTAACTCTCCAGCACAGGACTGCTGCTCAGCAAGGAGGGTAGCATAGGTCTCCAGTGTACCGCTCAGCAGAAGCTGGGTGTATACCAAAAAAAGAGAAGAAATGGGTTTGCTGCCCCACAAATACCTTCTTTTGAATTTAAAATCTTGCCTTATCCTGAATCAGAAAGAAAAGCCCACTTTTCAACACCGCTCAAGAAAACTAACAACCTAGTTTCATTGAAATATTGGTAATTTTAAATTATGTTGGTTTCATTGTTTATCCCTAAAAGAACAAAAACAAAAAACCAGAAACTGCATTACTTAAACTATATAAATGGGATGTTTCTGATGATTTCCGTTCTTTTCTAATGCAAGCACATGTTGAGTTGGGAGATTTGTCCAGTTTGACCCTTTTCTGCAAACAATTTCAGTGAACAGATGCTTCTGGTAAAAACAATTCATTAAAAAAATTCCCCAAATCTCTAATGTACATCACAGAAAACAGACACTGATCACTTAGTTATAAAAACCTGGCAAGCAATCTTCTTTTGCTTTTTTTCAGAAGCTTCAGTTTCTACAAACGCTCAGTTTTACAGAAAGCGGTTGTGCACATGCAGATCCACCCTTGAGTAACTTCTAAACACTTCTGGCTTTCCTCACTCTTTGTTTACCTTTTCTTTCTGATGTAGCCACAGCATGTGGCTCCTGAAGGAACTGGAGCATTGCAGATAGTTGACACCACACAGAAAATCAATGCATAAAGCCACCAGTCAGTTCTAGCAGTTGCTGCATTTGAAGGGCTGTTTCTGACATACCTGTGGGGACTTGTGAGAGCGCCAGCTGTACTGGTGACTGTGGAGACTAGCCAGCAAAATATTTTCATCAGTATCCACCTGGCCAAACCGCAGTGTCTCCTGTGTGTCATTACAGATCACAAAATGGCTGAAGACCAACTCCTCTGCCTCAGGGCATTGGTTCTGAAAGGAAAAGAATATGAAAGCCAATAAGCATCAGATTAATTGCAAGACGTTTGGCAGCTGTCTGCCCAGTGGCGACTGTTACAACACAGAAATGCTTTAAGATCTCTTGCCATTAGCTTTGGTCTCACAGTATTCTACTCAGCAAAAACTAGTGTTCGGTTTGACAAAATGTAGCTAAGAACGTATATTCCTTTATTTTTCTGCAATGCAAGCCTTAGACATTTAAAACTAAAATAAAAAATAGATTTCCTAACTGATGAAAAAGACTTCAACAAAATTAACCTCAATGGGAAATGACATGGCACATAGGGCAGCAGGTACACTACAGGCTGATCAGAGAAACATGGAGAGGTTTCTCCGTGCTTGACAACTGATCTCTCAGGCCAACAGGCTGCAGTGCCCCTTCCTCAGCTACTGCCTTTACTTTGAAATGTTGCTGTTGGTCAGGAGAAGACTCTCTCCATATATTGCAACACTTAAAAATAAATAAATAAATGAAAGGACATGTGGGGAGAATATTTCCATAGATCCACAAGGCTAGTTTGAAGATATATCAAGCTAGCTTGAAGATACACCTAGTCCAATATGAAAAAATCAAAAAGCATCACAGGTTTTGAAAGTATTTTAGATTTTACAATACTCTTTGTCCTGTCTAGAGCGTCCTTACACCTCTCTTTCCACTTTTCATCTGGGTACTTGTCATTGTACTTACATATGACACAATAAGACTGAATGACAGTCATAAAAAATTACCAGAGCTACAGGTCCTACATCCCTGAAGGCCCAAACTATAATCCCCTATACAGGAGAGGTCAAAGTGTGACTGACAATTTGATTTGAATATTGTCCCTCATCTAGAATTATAGACTCACCAAGGTTGGAAAAGACCTCCAAGATCACCTGGTCCAACCATCCCCCTGCCACCAATGTCACCCACTAAACCATGTCCCTAAGCATCAGGTCCAACCTTTCCTTGAACACCCCCAGGGACAGTGACTCTACCACCTTCCTGGGTGGGAAGCAACCTGTTCCAATGCCTGACTGCCCTTTCTGAGAAAAAATGTCTCCTGATTTCCAACCTGAGAATTTCTGTCCTTGTCACTAATGATCTGGCACCATCCACTTACAAGCAACTAATAAAATATGATATTTGGACAGTCTTCATGCAATTTATTGCGTATAACATAAGAAAATAAAATAATCTTTTTGTGTTTTTCACTACCTGTTTTTGACCTATCTTTCCTAGCACACACTTTTGACAATGCTTAACTATTGGTCAGTTCACTTCTTCCCACAATATAGCCCAGCTGCTCTTTTCTCATCCTTCATTCCCATGACGTTTTCTTTAACTTATGGGACCTCCACGGTCTTTGAGAGCAGATTCTATTTCCCTTCCTTGCTCTCTCAGTGGACCTTTTAAAAAGACATAATGAAGGTAGCACCTCCTCTGTCTGTGATCATATGGGTCTCTAGTTCTTTGATAATCATGTGGGTGGAAGCCTGCAGATATTCAGAGATCAAAAAAGAGAGAAAAAAAATACTTCCTGATAGTTCCCTATGGATCCATAGTTATCCATGAAAAACAGTTTGGTACATTGCTCGTAGCACATTGCTGGGTGATACACATTGAACAGATTTTCTGAAAAGGGAATTGTGCAAAGTATGACCAATTTAACATCCTTGAATGCACACTCACTGCTGTTACTAACTTCAGAAGAACCTAAGGTGCACATCTATGGACAGGTTGTGATTCCTTTTGAGACCACATGTCAAAATGGTTGGCTGGGAGCATTTGTGAAAAAAAAAATAAAAAATCACCCAGAGTATTGAAGCATGAGAATATTTAGATTAAAGCTTCTCTCCACATCTTATGTGGAAGACCAGGTATCTTTTGTGAAACAACAGTTAGCCTGGCATAATCAAAATCTCACTTTTTTGAAGCAGTAAAACTCATTACAGAGCATGTCTCTATCCCATGTAGTAGCAGATCTGGGTATGCTAAAGGCTGACATTTACAGTGCCACTTCAGAGTGCACAGTTTATCTTGGCATTTTCTAGTGGCGGATCTATGACTTTTTACTGTCAAGCTGCCATACCCACATACCCATAAGTCTACCACAAATATATGTATTTCCCTGTTACAGCTTTTTAAAATGTTCTTTTTAAAAGGGAGGATTTGGTATCCATAGAGCTCAACATGTTGTTATAGTCAAACCTAGATACCACCCAGGGGAATTTAAGAAAATTGTTTTACTCCAATAGGTTTGTCTTTCTGGTTATGCACAGAGAAAGTCTGAGAAAGAAAAACAAAATAAGAGGATGAGCTTCCTTCTTTTACTTGGTTCTTGCATTTTCTGAATTGAAAAGGGAATCTAGCAAGCTTGTTTTCTGTCTTGACTTTTTGGCACATAGAGAACTCCTAAATTGTACTGGGGCAATATGGTCACACGAGGGATTATTAATAGATTTACATCCATTTTGGTGCTGAGGAATGACTGCCACCATTAGTCTTAAATGCTAGATTTGCTACTAGAATACATTGCTTTTAACAGCAACACTTCTCAGACTAAAGCCAGAGAAATATTTTCATTATATTGTTATTTGATTTTTGTAACAGTTCCGAAGTTTTAACCAAGGAAACACCAAGATTTGTATAATAGGAAGTTGTTCTGTGCTGCTAGGCTTAACAGATAGCTACTGATACTTCAAGTATTGATAATAACAGCTGACTAAAGGACCGTCAAGGAAACTGGGCATCTTTTAGCTCAGTACAACAGCAATGGACTGTGTAGGTGGGGTTCTAGGCAACTCTTCTTCTTCTTCCAGTAAATGAGGGAGATTTTCCTCTGGCAGAGTAGCACCCATGCTTTTCAATCCCTGATACACCCATCATAGGGAACCACGTCCCAAAGGTGCTGCTGAAGTTTGACAGCAGAAGCTTCTACAATACACAGAGAGGGACAAAACAAAACCAAAAAATAACAGACAAAAAAAAATACAATCAGAAAAAGGACTGATTGATAAAAGTGAGCGTAAAGAAACCAGATATAATAAAAACAAACAGAACTGAGCCATTTGTGTGGCAGTGATACTGAAGGGCTGAATGATGACTCCAGCAGTTGAAAACACCTAAGTCTGGATTAAGAAAAAAATCCTTCTCTGAATTAAAACTGCAAATCAAACGAATCAGCACAAGATCAACAGCCTGAATCAGATACAGATTAGGGTCAGTTCCTGGGGGACAATTTCCTGCCCCTCTTTAGATCATTTTTCAGCTGTTCTTTTCTCTCTGAGAGGCCTGGAAAGTGTCTCTCATTTATTGGGCTTTCAAATATTTTGTGAATTCTATTCAGAGAGGGGAAAAACACCCCACATGATACTAGTCACCAGGCTTTGCCTGTCTCAGGACTTTCTGCTCACATCTCAGCTCAAAGCTATTTCAAAGCATTTCTGGATCTGGAAACAAACCATAAAAGCATAGGCCCCTTTATGTGCACAAAGTTATTTTCTGCGGGCTTCACAAGCTACCGAAGACCTGTGCAAGCACACGCACACACACCCTCTTTCTCTCACCAGTACTTAATGTTTTTCAGACAAAGTCTTCAGCAATTCCTTATCTCCCTCCATGTTCCTCCAAGAGAAAAGAACAATTTTCTTCTGATTAAGCTTTGTTGTAACTTCATTCTCATGGGAGCACCCAGACGTTATCAGCTAGAAATTTAAACTGAAGCTACACGCAAGCTTTCTGTATGGTTTTCCTTTGTTCTTTGTGCTTGGGGTAGAAAGACAGGGAAAGTACTGTGATCACTGATGTCATTTTGACTGACCCCAGCTCATTAAGAAAACTTATGCAACTGCTAACAGAAAGGTTAAGAACCACGCAGACCTCGAGGAAAAGAAGCTCTAATGGTTTAAAGCAGGTTTAAAACAGGAGCTTTTGTAACTTCTGAGGGGTTTGGAAAACATTTACAGTGGGAGACCACAGAGGAATAGTTTCTCCTCAGGAATACTCACTTCATGGCATACCTGGGGAGCTGTTTTCTCAGCTGAACCTGTGTCTCTACATGTCACAAAGCACTAATGCTATAAAACAATTTGTGAAGGCTTAAGTACCCAAATAAAGCGAGTGAACAAAACCAACCAACCAACCAAACCAACCGCACCTTGTATATTCACAGGAGACACATTTTCTATCTCACTTGATATTCCATATGTTATTAAATACTAAAATCAATTGTCAATAACAAATTGATTTTACTTGCCCAGCTACTTGATTATTGAAATTGTTACTTTAGCTTTGTTTTTAGACATGCATTAGCCTGCTATTGCTTGTATTTAAGCAAGGATTTCAGATTAGACAGTGAAATATGCCAAAAGGGCAGTTTTTAAAAATCCTCTCAGATTTTCAGCATGTAGCTAGAAGTAAAAGCAAGTCGTATGCCTGGTGTTTTTTAGGCTTAAGCTACTTTCAAAAATGGTAATCATTACCTAACAGAAAAATCAGTACATATCTAAAAAACAAAGACACTGACAGAGGCTTCTGTTAAGCTTGAACTCCCGACCTTAAGGTGCAAGGCCAAATTGTTTCATGCTTCATCTGTCCGTCCACTGACTACGGCATCACTTGTTTCAGATATTAATCCAGTAAAAAATATGTGGAGAATTCAAATGACCTTTCCTGCTTATTAAATTCATGTTCCTAGTTGGCAGCATCTATATTTTTTTTTGTGTGTGAACAGCAAACATCAAACTATGCTTATCATTGCGAAATTCATTCCTTCCCCGTGCAGTGCTCCCTTCTCCACCGATCTGGAGGTAAAGCCACATACAAAACATCTTGGTAACAATTAATTTAATAAGCCATTTTGAACACACTTGTGTGTTAACTGTTCCCTAATTTCAAAGCGGTGCAAGTTTTTAATCTCAAATACTCAGGGCTAGGTACCCACCACATCAGAACATGGTGGCAAGTACCCTTGACATGAGAGGAAACGAGAAAATTACAGCAACAATTACAGAAGTATATCCTCCTGTGGCTCATGTTAACATTGCCAAATCCATGTATAAATCAGTACCAACTATTCATAGAATGTACCTGTCAGCAATATACTACGCGACATATGGCTCTACTTAATCAAATATACAATTCCATTTTTTCAACTCTGAATATTCCTTCAAGGCACAGAGTAGTCAGTCAGTCATTCACACTGTGATGTGGTTTAAAACATTTAAATATTTATGCACCATATTTTATTTATATGTATAACTATGTCTGAGAGACCTTTTTTCCCATCCTAAGAGGAAACTGACCTTTCTGAAGGCCATTTTGCAGTAGTTGCCACACATGTCTTAGATGAGAGACTAGTTCTAAGTCAGAAATATTTGGGGTTTAAATAGCCTACCAGGGACTCTCTTATACTTTCTATGTTTGTTTTTTATTAAAAGCATTGTTCAAAATATGACAAAAAACAGAAATTGGAGCTACAAAGATTTTTGTTCACATTGATATTTGAGCCAGCTGTAAAGATTTAAATCACACTAGATCTTGTTTTATGAATGTCCTTTTGCAACAAGAAAACCATGGAATGCCCTTAAAAAAGATTTTTTTTTTTTTTCTTTTTGATATAAAACAGATGTTTTATCCTTTTTTGGGGGCTTTGTTATTGTAGTGCCATGATAGGTAATTAATTCCCAGGCTCCACATAGGTCTTCAGGCAGATGAAGAGAATGATTTGATTTCAAGGCTATAGTGGAATAAGGGAATTACAGGCCTTCAAGGGGTCATTGCAGAAGCAAGGTTCTTTATGCTGGGACCGGCTTCAGCCATGAATGCTGCTTGTACAGCATGTAATGTGAAACTAGTGTTGAACTTCAAATAAGGATAGAAATAATAACTGGAAACAATACGCTCTACCGCTTAGAGTGAGCTGTGCTTACATATCATGCATCATTCACCTTTTCATAAATTAACAGAATATTGTGCATTTCAAGACCAAGATTCTGATTAGTCTGATACAAATTCATGTAATTTCACTGAAACTCAAGCTGTTCAGGCTTCATCTACCTTTATATATAAAGGACTCATTGTCTCCTAATTTTCACTGCTATCATGGAATACTTTTAGTGTAATTTTTTTTTATCTTGGAATTTGTTAAATGAATTCAGTTCAGAATCATCCTAATTTGCTTCTAAATTAATTAAAATAGCTACAAAATTTATTTATTTTTTTTTCTCACTATTAGATCGGCATACCTGCTGCCAAGCTTGAATTGCTGTATTTAGAGAATGAATTGCATATTGGCCAAAGTTGATCAAAATGGGGTCCACCATTATTGTGCAGTCAAATAGCCTTCCTACTGTGCTGCCGGAAATGGCTGTCTGCCCCCAGATTTTGAAAGGTTTCACAACACTCTGCATCGTCACATTTCGGCACTCCAGAAGTTTACAGTCGGCTTGAGATGAAAACTGGATCTCCTGGAACATTGACTCATCTCTCCACTGACGAAGATAAACATGAGGCTCATCAAAGGAAATTATCATGTATTCTAGTTCAGATGGCATGTTCTTATCAGATAAAAATGGCTGAAGAAACTTTGGTGGTGCTGAAAAGCAAAAGAACAAACAAGGCTAGGCTAGAACATCACTATTGCCACATGATGCATGTTTTTGCAAATTATTAACTGCTAGTACGTGTGATTTAAACAAAATTCGTAAGAGTGTAGACATTTCTGAAATCTGAAATTAATCCCATTCACACTAATTATTAGATACAAAAGAAAACTATAATTAACAGTAGCTGCAAATAAAAAGAAATTGCAAACTAAATTCATTTCACGGTAAAGAGACCAGACAAACAAACTGTTTTACCTACATACCACACAATACTTCAGATTGTCACCCATTTGAAGCAGAGACCATATTTTTGTGAGAGCTTTTGCTACTGTAGATGCATATGAAGTTCCACACATAGCTCATTATAAATGCAGTAGAAATCAGCAATATAATATTTTTGAAATTATTTTGAAATATAACATTTGTTGAAATTCTGATTGTGCAGGCTAATAAGCTCCAAAAAGAAAAATGTCTTTGCTGCATCTAAAAAGCAGCAAAGAATGCCCAAGACCACAAACATGCGGAGATACGACATATTACCCCGTAATAGTCAGAATTAAACAAAAAAGTATCCTAAGACTAAAGCATGAGAAATATATCATCAAAAAAGATTTTGTCATATTCGCTGAAGTCTCAGTCCTGCAAGTGCAGCACTGTGGCAGCAGACACTGCAAAGCATGTATCGTGCTTGTTTAACATTAGGCATGCAAGTATTTCTACTGATGATATTATTTATGTTGCTGAAACAGCTCACATCCTTAAAGTTAGCATATGCTCAAGTGCTCTACACATTTGGAAATAGAATACTGACCACTTTCCAGGATCAAGCCCTATTATTCTATAAAAGTGTAAGGGATGCAATAAGCTTTGTGCTCCCTTTGTGTATAACATAGCAGAGCAGAACCCCAAATCTTAAGATCTTTAGGTGCTACATCAAGAACAACAGCAGCAGCGGCATAAACTCAGTCATTGCTGAAAAAAAAACCAAACACCTGTGTTTGACTCTAATCTGTTTTTTTTGCCTTTTCCAGTGTATGTGATTTTCAAGATCAAGCATCTGGAATTTGAATGCAGTAGTGAAGAAGATTATGTGCAGATAGAGTTAGATGACAGGCAAATAATTGCATGCTAGATGTTGAGTGTCAGACTTGGTATGATTTGATGATGAATATATTATAATATTTGCAAAAAAAAAAAAAAAAAAAAAAAACACCAAAATTACACTTGAAAAGAGTAAAAAAGTTGGTCCTGTCAAATTTATCTAAGATATTTGCTCATCTTCCAAGGAAAGCATCTCTGGCATTTGAAAATCGGACAATAATCTAAAGATCTCTTGGAATGTATTTGCCATTAATGCAGTGACAGAGAGTACTGAACAAAACCAGATGTAGCTCCAAAAGTGATCATAATTGAAATAACAGTTAAATTTGCAGTTCTCAGAGCTCTTCCAAGGAACTCTTACTAGGCGGGTTGCAAAATCTTCAAATATTTTAATAGTACTGATAATATGCTGGAAAATCTAGAAGATGAAATTCATCCACTAAGGTGGCTCAAAAATGAAGTGGCACCTGCTGCCACTAATCAGACTAAGAAAACTGGACTGCTTCTACAGTTACCCATGCCTGAGGGAAGAAGAGGGCTGATCAGCTAGCTGCACTGCTTACAGCATTTACTTTCTCCATTCACAGAATGGGAAGTCATGAGTTTTACCCTTCAGTCTGTACCACTGGTGGCTGTTGGTGATAACTGATTTCAAGAACTGCTGTTTGGAAGGGGAAATGGGGAACACAGAGAGCAAAATGATGATGAAACAGCACATATGAACCACTTGCTTTTATTATTCGACATGAAGGAGTACATACCTGTGCCTAGTTGATCAAGATGATGGCAGAGGTGGACTTCCAAATAAGTAAATTGGACCAACACGCTAAGTGATGGCACAAACCAAGGAGTAAAGCAGGAGTCGACCCTGGTACAAGCTGCTAATGCTGTAGGAGTTACAAGCTGATCACATGCACTTTGTGAGCCGGATTCACTTTCTGAGCTGTGGAAGGCAGAGAACAAAGTGGTGGTTAAGAAGTTGCAGCATTTTATCACTTTACAGTAGGAATTGAGCATGTGCCATGTTGGTTTTCAGACACAATGTCATCATTTTGTTTCACATTTAAACTGCTAATGTCAATGTATATATTTTTCCTTAAGCAGAACATGTCAGACAAGACTGTAATCCAACAATGCTTCTATCCGAGTGAACATTAAATTTACTGACTGAAACACCTGAATCACAGAAAAAAGCATATTTACAACAAATAAAAATTAAAGATACCAGTTATATTTAATAATTGAGATAGCTAAACAAAGTACATATGAGAATGGTCCGAAAGCTCTTCTGGGCAAGACAACCTTTTTTTTTTTTCTTTAAATTTTAAGGAAACCAACTCACAACCATCTAACTATTTTTATGTTCAAACCTTGTCTCCATAAGCTTTCTTTCCATTATTCTTCTCATTCTACAGTCATCACTTAAAAAGAATCTCTGACTGTTACAAGGTCAGCCCAGAGCCTTTTACTAACGCCTATTACAATATATTTACTATACGTTTAAAATGCCACCCCACTGATTTTTTTTCCTAGCAGTGTTCCTGACCCCATGAATATTTCCAAGCATTATCTTTCAGTCTCTTGAGAGAAACAAAAACTATATCACAATTCTATAGGTTGCTAAGACAACACCAAATTACAAATAAACTTTCTAATTTAAGCCAAATCTATCCTTAATGTTCCTCATTCTCACTCCCTTTGCAGTTTGGCACTAAGAGTTTTCATTTGAAAGCATAATCTTGATTTAAGGCCATGAAAATTCAGTCTGTATCGTCAGTCAAACACTAACTCTATTTTAAAATAGTTTAAATTTGAGTATTGGGTTTCAAATAAACATGTTTTGTGATTTTTGTGAAAATGTACTTTTTCATTATTCCCTGTGTGCCTCTGCAAAATTAGGCACAAATATGTAGGCACTCAAAATATTCATCTTTAATGCATGAAAGTCCAAGGATGGGTAAACCTATCAATACTGTTTTGTGTTATAATAATTAGCTAGTATGGTATTTATCTATGCGATTAAATCCAGCTTTAGATTTGTGGATATAAATTTCAATGCTTGTGTAGCAGTAAAACTCAAATAAAGATAAACTAGTTATCAAAGCATCAAGGCAGGATATAAAGAATGGATTAGGTTGCTGAAGGATGAAAGACAGCTCCCTTAATCAGGTTTTCAGCTGCTTTTCGATGCTTCTCTATGCCTTCAATGTCCTATTTGCATTTCAAAAATAGCGTTGCAGGTCTTTCATGAACTGGCACCTTTGGAAATAATTTCTTTCTTTGTGTTCACATGAAAAAACATCTATGACACTGGACTAGAGTCAGAGAAATGGGATGTTTTTCTTTGCTCTTCCGCATGTATTCCTCAGATTGCTGCAACAGAAGTTGAAAGCAATCCTCAAACCCACCAAAATTCACATTTTGATTTAGACCATTAAATACTTTTGAATCTGTGAAACTCGTTGGTTCTCTCAGAACAACTCTCAATATTGGAAGAATTTTTCCTCTTTGCATTTTGATTAGAAGCAGAACTGCAGGGATGCATGGAATGAAAACTGAATAATGGTAGAGGGGTGCAAACAAATGTTACCCAAACTGAGGAAGAAAAAAAAAAAAAAGACTGATACTGTGATTTATGTCTGACATTGCACAAAACAGCTATTTTACTGCAGTAGGAGTTATAAAAGGGAATTTATTTCTGAAATTAAAAAGAAAAACAATAATCCTTGGAAACAAACCTATCAGTGGCTCAGCATTTCCCCCCCTTTGATATGGATATTTTTTATAAAATATTAATAATAAAAAACAACCTCCAAATTCTTATTTAGTTGAATTTCACATATCTGCTTATTCCTTATTAAGCATTTTACTGTGATGGAACCGTTGTTACTTCCCACTCACAACCCCAATCATAGAACCACAGAAGCACAGAATGGTTTGGGTTGGAGGGGACCTTAAAGCCCACCCAGTTCCAATCCCCTGCCATGGGCAGGGACACCTCCCACCAGACCAGGTTGCCCAAAGCCCCAACCTGGCCTTGAGCACCTCCAGGGATGGGGCATCCACAGCTTCTCTGGGCAGCCTGTGCCAGGGCCTTACCACCCTCTGAGTGAGGAATTTATTCCTAATGTCTAATCTACCCTCTTTTGGTTTAAGAATGTTCCCCCTTGTCCTATCACTACACTGCCAGACAGAGTCCCTCTCCAGCTTTCCTGTAGGCTCCCTTTAAGTACCGGAAGAATGCAACAAGGTCTCCCCGAGCCTTTTCTTCTCTTTTTCTCTGGGCATCCCCAACTCGCTCAGTCTTGTTCACACAGGAGAGGTGCTCCAGCCCTCTGAGCATCTTTGTGGCCGTTCTCTGAACCTGCAGCCATCTTTGTGGCCCTATTCTTTACCTCTGGACATAGGTCCATGTCCATCTCGTGCTGGGGGCCCCAGAGCTGAACGCCGGGCTCCAGGTGTTGTCTCATGAGAACAGAGCAGAGGAGGACGATCTCTTCCTTTGCCCTGCTGGCCATGCTGCTTTTGATGCAGCCCAAGGTACGATTGGCTTTCTGGGCTGCAAGCACACATTGCTGGCTCATGTTGAGCTTCTCATCCACCAACAGCCACAGATCCTTCTCCTCAGGGCTGTGCTCAATCCATTCTCCACCCAGCCTGTATTTGTGCTTGGGATTGCCCCAGTGATTAGAGGACAAAATGGCATGCTTGATGCTGGAGGAAATACTTTGCACAGATTTTTCTTCCCTACAAGCAACAGACCAAATGGAGGTAATATTCTGAAACTCATGATATTGCAAACAAGAAGATTCAAATCTGCTTTTTGTTTCTTCATGGAGAGTCACCTTAGAAACCAAAAGGTCCAACTATTGACATGACTCGCTAACAAACTTCAGAGTCCTTAATAAACTTGCCAGAGAGAAACAGCAAATGAGAGGAGAACAATGCTGCTCCCTGAGATGCAACTGGCTTTGCATCACCTCCTGTGCTAGGGAAGGGACAAGTGCTGTCAGTGAAGGACTGGGAAGAGCAGGACAATGTAGGTTAAAACACGTTTTGGAAGGAAAAGTCATGCTACAGAGAGAAAGTCACCTTCTGGAAATTATCTGTAAAGAGATACAACAAAGATTCTTTCATCAGCGTTTTCCTAGCTGCCCAGAGTACAGAGGTAGATCTGATTGTAAAATTGAAATTTGTGCATCCAATGATACAATAACAAAATAATCCCGCATTCTCTTGGCTGTTCTGGAGGTACCAAATGCACTGTGGCCTGTCCACCATTTTTCAGCTGGGGAGAAAAGGAGGAGCTAGCTTCTGCTGTGTCATGTTAGGTGCAACGTGCTGTGGGATACAGAACCAGAGGAAATTCTAAATGACAAATATTTGACTTCAGAAGACCAGAATTTTCTTTTCATTATCCTTACGTATCATAATTTTTATAATGGAAAATAGTTATAGCTGGTCATTATATATTATAAAGTATGATAATTTCACATCATGCAAAGCAGTTCAAGCTAACTATATGGCAACTGGGAACAATGACTTAACAGTGACCTGCATTATTCTTGTTATTTTAAGAGTGGAATATTTAAACCAAAACTGCCATTTGTGATGAAACCACAACACGGGAAAATATCCATTGGAAAGAAGAAAGGGACCACTTAACACATTTAATTTATGACTCAAATGTTGGTCTGAACTCAAATTGTTGGAGGTCAAAATCCAGTACATCATCTACTTTGAATAAAAGCTAAAACAATTAGCAGGAAACATGATCATAATTTCTCACTTTAATTTTATAAAAAGAGGCAATTTAAGGCTTATTTAAAAGTTTTTGTACTTGTTTCATGGTTTGTATTTTAAGGTGTTTTCTATTACTAGTTCACATTAGTATGTCATTAATTATAAAAATACTCTTTACATTACACAGGAGATACACAAATGTATAAAACATCTTGGAACGTAACCCATTTAAACAAAGAATGATAAACTCTTCCCTACCAAACTGGGGAGCAGCTTTAGTGTCTCACCACCCAAACTGAGCCCTAAATGAAAGCCATTACGATTATAACTTGCTAGCTCTGCAAAATGCAAATGTAAAAATAATGTATTCTAAGATAATTTCCATTTAATCCCCTATTTTAAGGTTGTCCATAAATTGTCACTTATGCCAGATATGATTCTTTCCATAGACACGACACTAAAACCCCGAGGAGATGCTGAATTATTTAACTTAAGATTTCAAGTTCGTTCATTCATTGAATAAACTTCTGTGAACGTTCATTCAAACCTTATTCATTGTTCAATGAATGACCTACAATACTCTTAAAAATAAACAATGTACACATATGTATTATGTCTACAACCAGATAGCTCCTTGATTTTTCTACTTCTAATTACTTCCTGATCAATCTCAGAAAGGGCTTGCATACCACAGCATTTGGATCATGACATTGTTGCATGTTCCCATATTCACTGTGCTCGATACTACTTCAGCCTGCCAGCTACTACTCAACATATCAGCTGGATCCACATCTTCTCACAAACCTTGTTGTTTTCCTGTCACACGAGCCATATACATTTCATACTTTATTACTGATGTTAGGAATCACTAATAAAGTACTTAAAACACAAGGGATCTGCTCTCTGGTATTAATAATCGGCATATCATAAAGGCTATAACCAAAAAAAACCCACAACCCTGTAGAATTTGAAGCAAAAAATATTATCACTGAGCAGCAGCTGCGTGCATATGGCAGCTGTTAGGGTCTGACCCAAAATTGAAGATCAAACTAAGAAAATAAACTTCAACAAGGCTAAGCATTTTTATCCTCTCCCATTAGTAGTGAACAAAATTTTCTAATCAGTCGTATGGTTTCATCATGTTATTAATGTCAAATTGTCAGGTGTCCACAGGCAAACCGAGATTCAACTTTTATACAGTCACTGTGTCAGTTGCAGACCTCTCAGCCCTGGTCTAAGAGTTGGCACTGACCCTTGTGGCTCTTCTCACAAGCATGTAAGATCACATGTTAAACGCTTGCTTTAGGAAGAAGCCTAACACTGGACACTAACTGTTAGACATGGCAGTCTCTCTCTTAAAAAGATAAAAGCTGGGGATTTTTGTTCAGGTAGAATACTGAATACATTTTAGGGTGCTTGGTCACAAGAAAACATCCACGCTGGCTGCTCTATGTTTATTTGATGAAGATGAGAAGCTTCAGTAAAGCTACTGCTAACATGGACCTCCTACCCTACTAGGGGTCTAGAAAGGCTGCCCTTCCTTGCAAGTCCAAAATATCTGTCGCCATCTCCTAAACAAGATTTCTGTTTAACTGAACTTCATCCTTTGGGGCTTAACTCTTACCTTAAATTTATTCTGCTTCTTAGCTGTAATTGCATGTATTTCAGTAGTTGTAAATGGTCTCAAAACATCCAGGTCAGTGATATGCCACTGACATTATTTGATTTACCTCCAAGAAAGAGATTCTGTGCCTCAAACACCATGGGTCAAAGTCTCTTCTTGAGGAACTGAGCTGCTCTTGTCCTGACTCATTAAGTTTCTCTGAGAAGGCTCACTCCAGACTAGTCAGGACTACTACTTCCACATCAGTCCATGCTTAAGAAAGTTTGCAGTACAGCCTTGTTTGAAGTTCATACAAGGAGAGATCACTTTGAATTTTTTTATCCAAAACTGCAGGGAATACAACCTTTTATTTTCTCTCACTGAAACTGAAGGCTTGCCTCATGCATCCCTCAGGTTCTTGGCTTCTCAATGGAGCTGGCAGTTCAAGGCACCTTCCCTCAACTTCCCTCTTTCTCTTTCTTTTTTTTTTTTTTTTTCCTCTCCTGTTCAAATGCTTAAGTGGTGTAGTACATGGTTTTTACTGCCTTCTTTCCTTTCTGCCTTTCCTATTGAGTGAGATGTTTTAGTTTAAATCCTGTTCTTTCAGATGTAGTTTCTGGTTTAGTTCTTCATGTATACACACAATCTGGCGAACACAGTGTCATTGCTGTGGACAGAGAAATTGTCCTCCTAGGAGTCTTCTGGTACCTCAAGGCCATTCAGTATTTTTACCCCACTTTTCTCTTGAAAACCAATGAGGGTGTTCACTATTCTGCAGGCTTGGAGCCTTCTAGCTGAAAACTCATGAGTTTAGGCCTTCTGGGCATGTTGTGCTCTAAAATATTTCTGATGTTAAACACAGTCCAACCTGGTGTTATGATTTTTTTGTTTGTTTGTTTTTTGGTTGTTATTTGTATTTCATTTTAACCCTAGATTCTTTCTTAACAATTACTACTCATTAGCTTATCAGAGCTCCCTGAATGAAATACTGCTTATAGTGATGAACCTTATTTGAGCAAAAAACAATACACATGATTACAGTGTAAAATGCCTTGATAAAAAAAAAATCTACTAAATTTCACTACTTCATTTTCAGTTCCCACCGAGTTCACATTTCTGTGGTGTTAAGCTGACCAGGAAGGCAATTCTGCCAAGGTCCCACATTCAGAGGAATTAACCTTGTCTGAAACACTTAACTTCTCAATGATGAAAATGCATTCTTTCACAATTAACATCAAGAAATCATTTCCAACCTGATACTATTAATGGAAACCAGATGTTTAATTTTCTTCATTGATTTTGTTAGCCATGTTCATATTTCCTGATTTCTCTGAATTCTGTAGCATCATGTACATATATGTGAATACTACACATGCATTCAAGCATGTGTTCATACACAGACATTGACAATCAGCAAATACCAATGATTCAACAAGGTCATTCTGGGTTCTCTACTCTAAATACAGATGTTAAGAAGGTATTTGACAGCAATTCCACTCCTGTTTATGAAGCGACCTTGCACTCATCTCTTCTGATTCTACATATTAACCATAACTGAATGAATACAGAATGAACTGAGAGTGTACATTGACAGAACTTCAATGTACAACATTGGAAGCAGTAAACATAATGAAAAATGAATCCCCAGTGTTTGAAAACACCAATTAAAAATTTTTACTGGTACCATAGTAAGCAAGCAGTTGTAAATAAAAATGTATTATTCTTGAAAAACTAGAATTTTTTAAATAAATGTATTTAATAGACACATGGCTTGTTTTAGTCATTGGCTTGCACTGAGGTCAGTTAAAAGTTGATGTATGGGGGGAATACATGGAAGAAGAATGATCACTACTACATTATACAATGTAGTATAGTACAGAACGCAGTACATTATACGTGTCTCAGTCTCCCTTTGTTAATCACCCAGTTCTAATACCTTGTGCAGTTTCAGGACCTGACCTAAACGATTCTCTTCACTTTTCAGTAATTCACGTATTCAGAAAATTATAATTTATATATAGACAGCTTCCAGGCTGTCTATAAATCTAAAAGAGCTCTTTTTGCACACACTCCATGACCTTGTGTGAAGGTGAACGACAGTCCAAAGCTTGTTTAAGATCCATTCCTCTTACCATATATGAAAACAGTATTTTATTTCCTAAGTCTCTTGAGAAAGATCTCTCAAGAGTGTAGCATTAGATTTCTGTTTCCCCTCCTGCTTTAAGATTACCTTTGGTCATCAGCCACATTCGGATTGCTGTTCAGGACAATCCTCCAAAGATCGGAGGCTATGAGCTCCTTCTGATCATTCACAAGGTTGATGCTGGGCAGCTGTAGTTCACAGACTTTGCTTTCTGACAGACTGAATTCCCGGAATGCAACAAATGATTTCTGAAGCTCGTCCCAGTACTCCAAGCTGCAGGGAATCTGTGATAAAACAGAGAATTAATTTATTATTCATCATTAATATAATGGGATTTACTGTACACACTAAAAATGGAAAACGATCTAAACTAAATAAAAGCTGAAATGTGAAAAAACAGAATTGTAACTGTTATTCGGATTCTGTGCTGTCTTGATTTAAACTAAAACATTTTTTGAATTTAATTGCAGCATAATATTTTAAGCTTTCTCTTACTAGGTACAGAAATGACTATTTGTTCTGTAGTTCCCAAGAATAACAAAGACAATGCAACAAACCACGATTTGTATTATGCAGTCAAAAAAAAACCAATACCATCAGATGTCATTACAGTGTACTATCAAGTACATTTTATCATCATTAAAAATTACTTTTTATTTGAACTTGCTCTTATAGTGTTAATACATACCAAAACATCAACTTGTTAATTACTAATTTTTATTAATTGCCATATTAAAATCAACAAAGATGCAGAGGAAAAATATTGGTGGGCAATATAATGCCAAGTGGAAGGTCATCACATGAATAAAAATCCTGGGACAAATCATAACATACTAGTAATCACATGATCTTTTCTTTCATGGAATATGCAATTTAGACAACTGTGTGCTTCTGGAAACCAAGCCTAATAAATACATAGATTCAGTTTAATCACGTCTCTAATTTTAAGTCTGCAAATAAACCACTTTGATTATTCTTGGCTGCATCACTGAGCTGGAAAAAAAGAAATTAGAAACATTTCTAAATAAATCAGAAAACAAATTTTAATAAAAAAAATAAATTTTAAAGGAGTGCATCGTAGACCTGTTTTTTTTTTTTTTTTTCTCTTTTTCCTTTTTTATAAATAATATGAAAGTGAATGAAAATGTGAATTTAAGATAAATGCAATAGGAAGATTCTACAATTAAGATACAAAAATCCTCAGTTACGACACTTTTACATACTCAAGAAATTCTAAAAGTGGAGTTGCTGGAAAGCAAATAGTGAAAAAAAAAAGCATATGTATTCACATGTACATGCTATTCCATTTTTATTTTTATTTTTTTTAAATTTGTGCACGTGTGTATACACAAAAATATAGATAACCAGGAAAAAATCAGGAACACGGCAGAAATTTAAATAAATCTGGACACAACTGAAAAAGAAAAAAAAAGCTGCATGAGTATTTTTCCTTGTTACTCAGTAAGGACTATAGTGCACATGGAGGTGACAGCAGGTTGATTAATTAATGGGAATGAAGGTTAAGAAGGAAAATTCAGGGAGCTCAGTGGTTCAAGCTGGGGAGAGCAAAGGAACATAAATAATCTCCACCAAAGAATTTTGCAAGAATTAACATGTGGAACCACAAAGCCTGAAACACAGATTTTTACTACATTAGTCAAGTCACAGTGATACCTGAAGACTGAAAACAGCAACCACAACCACTAACTTTTTTTAAGTTAGGATGGAAAAAAAAAATATAGATCTGATAACTGCTAGCAAAACTCTGATGATATTAACATATGTAACATAGAGTAGCATAAGACTATCAATCAGGAATGCCAATATAATTTCAAAGACTTGAGTCTGAGAAAAAGGGATTGATTTAACATCAAAGAGTACACATCAGATGAATAAGATAGCAATACATCCTTTATAAGCTGCATATCCAATCAAAAATGGTGCAAACCTCTACGTGTCAGCTGGAAAATTACGAGGCAGTAGGACGATGCCTGGAAAAAGCAAATGCCATCCTGAGAAACATCAGGTGAGATATTTACAAAAGAGAGGGACAAATATTGACTTGTATAAGACACCAGTGGGCCACATCTGGACCTTGGCACGCATTTCTAATTATTCTTGTTAGAAGTGCTTCCACTCGCTCACACTGGAATCCGTGCAGTGTCGAGGACCAATTCAAGCAAAACAAAAGGAAGATCACTGCTCTCTCCAGACACCTCAGGAGATGAACAGTTAAAAGAGGAAAAGGAAACTCTAGGTTAAAACTGAGTTGCTCTCAAAAGAAGAAAACTCAGAGTTGCTCTCCTATTGAGTTTCTGCTAGAAACCAGAAGAAAAAAAGAAAGAGGGGGAGGTTTGAGCACAGCCTTTGTGCTCATCACAGCTGCTTTTAAAAGCTTGATTTGTTAATAAGAAGGAGACAGCAACCAACATTGCCCCTGATAGGAGGAGACTGGGCTTGATGACCCAGAAAACATCCTTCTTGGTTCTGTGTTGCCAACTCTGCAATGGTGCTGTGCACAATAACAGCAATATGAAACATTACATTGTTAAGCTTGTAGCTATGTTTCAAAGTCAAGTTGTATTTATCAAGTTGTATTTATTCTTTTTGCTCTTAGTGTCACTATAGAGTTGAATTAAGATCATTTTCATAATATAGCACATTTAGATTTCCTCAAAACTTCTCAGCATTGACTGTTTTTTAGGCTTTAATGCCTGTGGACAAACACTCAAAATTACAATGCCACAATAATGTTCCCTTCATTCAAATACTGATATATCTGGGGAAATTTCCCTGTGCTAACTAAACATATAAATAGTAACTTCCATCCTGTGATATCTTCCATACTACATTGTGAAGCCATTCACACTCACACACGTAATTTCTAATCCTTCATAGTCTCCACTGGTGATAAAACTTTTTTTTTTTTTTAATTGTAACATTTGCTATATTTCCACAAGGTCTTGGAATTATATGATTCTAACAAAAGATTGCAGCATTTCATGGTTGCACGGGTACTTCTGAAAATATGACATGGATTCAAACAGCAGTCTTTATTTCCATTTATTTTTAAATCTCAGTCTTGAAATGACATTGAAATTTTCAGGAGTCTGATTCAATATATTTGAATACTTGGTTTCAGCTTGGCCCAACACCTAAGTTAATCTTTTCTTGTCAATGCTGTTGTGTAACACGTACAATAAAAGTCTTGAAAAGCTATCCTATTAGTGTAGGATATTTATTTTTTTCAGATTACATCTCACAACATAGTATTTTTTCCAATATGCAAGGAAAATAATCTCTAACAAGAATCTCACAAAACTGGGACACAATGGCAAGTAGCAGGCATTTTAAAAGAGATTAAGCAAGGTGACAAATTCTATTCCTGTTAAGATTAATGAGCTGAAGGAAGTTGTTGAAGAGCACAACAAAGGAATTTCACAAGTGGCCCTGCATTATGACAAACAAAACAGTTAGTAAGGCTGGAGGACAGTAACAGAGATTGAAAATAAACACTGAAGATAAAGGAAGAGAGAAAGCTTGAAAAAAAAAAACAACCAACCAACCAGATTTCACACATATTATTAAAAAAATAAATAAACAATACAGTTACTCAGTAGGTGGTAGGGAAACTGATCTTGAGGAAAAGATGGCAAAACAAAATGATCAAAACAATTATTATGGCAAAAAGACATTAACTACTCCTCTTACGGCTCTTGTATAGTCTAAGACAGTGTGTTTACTTTTTAGGAACTTCATGGTAACCTCCTAAGTGAATTCTAAAGAATTTGGAAAGGCAGATTAGCAACCACTGGACTCAGCTGTATGAGCAGCCAGAAGGAACATACTATCTACCAATTAAAGCAGGCTGGTAGGTATGCTGAAAAAAATATTCCTATTTACTTTTACTCAGGAAATTTTTCCTAACTTCACTGCAGGATGTCAATAAATCTACCAGAGCAAGATACAGTATATTTCAAGATGTCATCTACATGTTAGAAGTAAAAAGTCAAAATACAGTATGTGATAGCCTATACAAAATACAGCTCATGCTTTGGGAGTGTCCAAATCATAAGCTTTCTAGCTTGAAGCTTTCAAAAGACTTAGTTGACCTTGGATTCATACATACCTAGTTTTATTTGTTCTAGGGGGTTATTACTCATGCCTGATCTGGGCAAATTTAAGGAAAGATGGTAGCTCTGGGCAACATTAGCTGCCAAAAATAACAGTTGTGAAAGCCTGGAAATGGGCTATAACCCCAAAACTGAGTCATAGGTAGTGGGAATAAATGAATTAGCTACAACAATAAAATCCCTGCATGTGGAATTACATATAGTATTTTTGCTTTAAAATATCTGAATAAAACCTAAGCTATAATTCAGATAATTGTTACTGCTAGTGCTGCCTCTATAAAACTAAACACAGAAGAAGCGCATCTAACCACAAGCTTCTTTGCTACACAACAAACACACTTTAACAGACACTTATCCATACTTTTTGTCTTCTTTCCTAACTCTCAAAAAGTCTGACTTATAATGATTTTATTCACCTGTAACATTCAAAAAGAGCCATTAATGTACAGCCTATGTGACCTATATGTGTATAAAACTATTATTTAACCCTGGACTCAGATTTAAATTCAAATCTCCAAGCTGAGTTATCAAGAAAAGCACATGCTCTTGCACACTTATTTAGAAGGATGACTGTGGCAGTAGAGAGAAAAATATCAGTCGAATGCTTTTTTTAACCACATTAGCAACATAGATAAGAAGCAGGAGTGAAAATGTACATGAAATTAGCCTAAATCATTAGTGCTTGTAAAAAAAAAAAAAAAAAGTTGCTAAGATAAATTAGAAACAAAACAGTAAGAAAAATTGAAGGTTCATCCTTTCTCTCTTTACCACTGTGGACTATAGATATGGGAGATCTGAAAATTGTGTGTGTCTGACAAACTGTTCTTATTAAGAATGAAAACAGTGTATTAATAATTCTGGCAGTAAGGAAAGCAGTTTCACTGGAATGATGGTTTCAGTTCTGTTCCCTGTAAGGACAGGACACAGAGAAACAATTCTACTGAAATAGTTGCCTTGGAGCAGAAATTTTTTGATTTACCAGAGTAAGGGAGAGTGGTTTCCTATTCACTGTGAAATCTCTCATTTTGCTCTATTTTAAGAAAAAATCCTCACACATATTACACTGACATAGACATTATAAGAATCACCTCTGAGAACATAAATCAGTTCTCTACAAATAGAACCTCTTCTGCTTTGAAAGCTTTATCACAAATATTTTGCAAAACAAACAATGAAAAAAAAAAAAGATACTTGAAGCCCCCTTTTAAAACCTGCATCCTTCAAGTCATTTCCTGAAAGGTTGTTAATCTATCAGCAAGACCATATTAATAACCAACAAAAATATTCCCTCCCCATATATTCTCCTCATATTCCCATGTGATAGACCCATGCTTTTAATTTTTCATCATGTATTATGCCTCACCTTATCTGTGTAAAAATTTAATTCCTATTTGGAAACTGAAGGTCAGGCCTCGCTACGTAATCTGTTAACACTATGTTACTTATTAATATTTTCATCCATGTGGTGTACATCCTATTGACCACATGGCTATTCTCTATTTCTACTTGAAGTTAGGCAGAATAAAAAGATAGAATGGGAAAGAAAGGATTGCTGATCTGTATGTGCTTTTTAAAGGCTTTTATGATGACAACATGCTTCTGGATTTTCCTGTGACCCGATGTTATCCTCCCAGCTTTAGACTACTTGGTTAATCTAGACTTTAAAAGCCTCTGGTGCCTACCACATATTGCTAGGTATGTTTCTACAGCTGAGCTCTGCCCCTAAATCTTAAACACTGCCACACTTCTACAAGCTACCAGGTTACCATAAATGATCATTAGATATATATTATATACAGTATATATATACATATCTACACATACATATCTGCATTATATCTATATTATTCACTATGCATATTGTCCTCATGCTGACAGGTCTCAAACAGGAAGGTTTCAAACATTATTGCCATTTAAGACAGAAATAATTAAAATATATCAATTTCTTAGCTAATCACATCATTTTCACAGATGTCTTTTTTGTGTCTCGGAAATACTATAGCCATCCGCCTAGCTCTTTGAGGTTGCTGAATTAAAGTTATATTAAAATATTGTGGTCTTATTACTTTAAATGAGAACATTTAATTTCATAATCAGTATTAAGAATTGACCTTTAAATATATACAAACAGATCTCTAAAGAAAAAGATATTAATAGTTGGGTTAAAGAAGAATGTGCTTAATGCTGCTTTCAGTGGTGCATCCTTTTAATTTATGCTTTGTTTTAGTTTTTGCTGGAAAATAAGCTTCTGCAGAATAAATGCTCATTTCTGGAGTCTCAGTCCCTCAGATGGTGGGTGTTTCCTCTTGGAAATGAAGTTACTTTTGTTCCAGAAACAACTACTGTACAAGAAAACGCACACAGAAGACAGGAAGCATGTGTGTGTTTTATCTTCTCGGAGAAGGGCCACCTAAGTGAATGAGAGGCAGAATACAATACAAACTAGTACTTTGTGTCAGATGCCAACCCATGCTGAGATTTTAACTCGAGCTTCCTGAGCATGAATAAACTGATTGCTCTGTAATAACGCGATTCCGTTTTTAGGATATTTTCCTGTTTCAGGGCCAACTGCCTTAAAAATACAATTTGGCCTTCAGGTGAACAGAAGTAGCAGCAGTAGAAAACAAAAAGCTCTATCCAGATTTTTATACAGGGAAAATTCTTGGCAGTCACTACCAAGAACTTTAATTTTAAATTTGGTTTTGAACTATGATTTATATGAAAATAGAAAAATAATACTGAAATATTAGTTAAAGACATACTGAAAAGATAATATTTAATAAAACCTTACTCTGCCTGTTTACATCACACACACAAATCGATCTGACCACTGGAACGTTTTAGAGAACTGTAGGATAGTAGGATACTTCAATATACACATGCATGTTTATTTTCTCATGTGATTGACACTGAAAAATCATGCTACAAATCAAGCTGCTAGCTGCATAACATTTTGTTTTTTAGCCTTCCTCAGGGCTAACATCGTATCATACCAGTGTGGAAAACCTCTCTGAGCAGAGCCACAGACCACCAGTTTTCCGTTCTCATGAAAAATCTGAATTAAAAAAAAAAAAACAAACACTAGCTTATTAGTATTAGCCTTAATACTGGTATTAAATACATTTTAGGTGTTCAAAGTATTTTCTGTCTTCCCACTGCAATCCCCTCTGTATTTTTATTACAATTTTCTGTTACTTTGACACTATTTTAATCCTTTAAATACCCATATGTTTTGGGCAGTAAAAGTTATTCCACAGAGGCATGCTCTGAATTTTCAACAGCCAGTAATAATCAGATTCCACAACTGGAGAAATTAAAAAATTATTGAAAAGTATATTTCTTTACATTTTGCTTTTTTTTTTTTTTTCTCTTTGAAGCGTTCTAGCTTTAAGACACATTTTGTTAAACCACATTCAATTTAAAATATTCACTTCGAAATTGTTTATCTGCCTAATTTCTTTGTTTTCCTATGCACATTGAAGCCCTTCACAGAATAATGAAAATAGCTACTATTTTGTTTACTGAGTAATAACAAATACCTTGTCTCTTTCAACTCCATTTAACAAATTTATTTATGGTACTATTAGCATATTTATTTAATTTTGCTTACATTTACATTTGTACTGCAGTTTATAAAGTAAATATTAAAAACTCAATTATAATAAAGAGATGTGAAAGAAAACTCATGTCTTCTGAGAGAAATTGCTCTTAAAAACACACAACTGCCTTTTAGCTGACTTTGGGAAAAAAAAAAAAAAAAAAAAAAGCTTCTATACATCTTCAACTAATAGAAGCTATAAAAAACCCTTTGTAATATTGGAACCAGTTGAGAAACCACAAGTATTCAAATGCAGGAAATCATGATTTTATAACATTTTAATGTGATCTACTCTTGGGAAACAAAGTTAACCAAGCCCTATTTCTGTACAGGAAATATTCCACTGTACAGTTGTAATACATTGTGGTGAGGGGTACAGCTGCAAATTTTTCACCTGTAATGCCCCACTGGTATTGTGGCTTACTGAATTGCATCAAGATTGCCTTCCTGTCCGGAAAGCCCTCTAAGTACAAACAAGACTCTAAGCCCAGGTTTTATTTTCCCTTGGTATCAGAATATGGTAATTTAAGAGCCCTGAGAAATGCTTTTTAACCTTTTAGAAGAAATATGTAGCATTCTTTTATTAGGAACTCTGTTCTTTGCCTTTTAAAAACAACATGTGACCAACTTATCTTATCAATTTATCAGGCTAGCAGGTTCAGAACGAATGCAGGTGTGTATAGTAATGTAATCTGTCACTGATACTGACTTTTTTCACTACAGAAAAATTACTCTAAACACACTAACAGCTTTTGTTAATAGAGAAGAGAGGAGTGCTATGCTATAATTGAGAAGATTTCTGCAGCATTTTTTTAAACAAGAAAATGTATGTACTACTAAGTGTCAAACCCATTTTTTCTACTAAGTGTCATTCATCTTGACACTGAGTTTATGTGAAGACCACTCGTTTCTCCAATAACAAAATCAACAACATTACATTTAATTTACTAAGACCTTGCTTATTTTCTTAATTTATTGTTAAGTGTGGACAAACAGATTTATATAAACAGGACACCTTACATTAGAGACCTAGCTACTTGCACTATTTTTTATTCTCTGTTTTGACATAGGAAAAATCTTCCACATTTTATTTAAGGCTTTCATTTTCTAGGTTTCCATATTTGTTAACAATGTAAGCAGTATACTGTTGAAATGCAGTCACCTCTGGGACTGCGGGTAGCAGTCTATTAATACATGAAGTACAGCATAATTTTCAGTACATGGGATATTTTGACCACATATTCTCACCACAGTAAAGCTTGACTCCTACAAAAAGTGCCACAAGATCAGTGAACGGCAGAAAGAACTTTGGTTTGCAAAGTTTCATAAATCAGAGTTACAAAATCTGAAAAGTACAGAACACAATGAGAGTGTAAATCTGTCATTAAGATAATCTGATGGTTTCGTCAGTCTTCTGGCACCCGGTAGAATTTTCACTAGCTCAGTAACCCCAAAGGGTAAATTTCAGTGAGATGCACAGGCAAATTATGTACAACTTCCATTAACATTCCCAATGAGTTACGCTTAACTCCCTGCAGACTGCACCGAAACTGTAGTCCAAACGATACAGCCTCATCTTGATGCAGCGAACACTAAGATCACACAGCAAAATAATTAAGATTATACACACAAAATACATCAACAAAATAGTGAATTCTGAGATAATCCTACTCTCAGGCAAGGAAGTTCACAATTAATGCTTAAAGCTGGAATTTCTAAAGAGAATGGGCTCTGTTTCAACATCTGCTTAGGACTCACTGTATAACACCGAAACTTCTTTAGCCCCTACTTCCTTCCTTGAAAGAAAATGAAGACAATACTTATCATTAATACTCAGAGCCTTAATGTTCAAAAACATGCAAAATTTTGCCTAACATCACAGTGCTTACATCCAGATCATGCGAAGTGTAATTGGTTTAGGCTAAAAGCAAGTCTTCATCCCTCTTAAACATAACAGTTGTTTACGTAATGACCTGCACTCTTTTTTTATGCACATGCATATATGTAAACATCAGTTCTAGTGACAGAAAAGAAATTTCCTCCATCTCATTAAAATGTGTTTGTTAAATTTCTAGTTTACAGTCAGATATGCTCAATATTGATAATGTAGTGTTTTGTTTCAAGCTAGTTGCAACTCTTCATGTAGTAGAGAGATCATAAAAACACTATATTCTACTGCAGTCATTTGAAATAACATCAAAAGGCAGAACTAACAAATATGTTTTAAAAAGAATCCCAGATGAAGCACTGAACTGCTTTCTGAGCAGCTCACAATTAGACAAACTATTTCACCATTCAGTTAAAAAGTCTGATTATTTAAAGATGACACAACTGCGTAACAGTAGATTTAAAAATTTGCAAACCATCAAGTATATCGATGAGCATAGTTGAACTTTATGACTTATTATCAGATAACAATATGAACTTCAATCACTAACCTGCCACACACAAATTATCTGCACTTCCAAAATAGTTGTTGCTTGGAAATGTAATAAATGAATCAAAGATGAATAAAAGTTGTGGTTTCCCAAAATGCTCTTTTCCCAGACTCTCTAATGCCCAGCTGAATATTGTAGCCCCAACAGGGAGTTAAAAGTAAAAAGGAAGCAGAGCCAGCCAAAAATGAGGTATTCTCTGTCAAAAGGGAAAATGAATGTTTTTGACATTGATCATAATTCTTTTCCTGTTGACTGTCATGTCAAATCTTTCCTGGAATAATGACTTACAGTAGGTCTAATGTCAGTCATTCTTAAGCTCATGCTTCCTTAAGCCACTGTTTAAACAACCACAAGGTGTTAGAAAATGACTGTTTATTGGCTGACAGTGTTGAAAAAATCAGATTCCAGAATGTAGAGCTTGCAAATGTGTTAGTTAAATACTGTAAACATGTAATGCAGTGCAACAGACAATTTTTTGAAGTTGGAAATATTTTATGTTCTCTTCAAGGAGACTTCACCATCTCAGCAAATACCCTGGATGAAATTTACCAGAGAGGGATTATTTACCTAGTCTTTCCTTATTAAATCTCACTTAAGCCCTTGCAACCTCAGAACTATACTTACTTCCCTAGTTTCCTACAGTAGACCTTGAGGTCTGGTTAATTTAATCACCTCTTGTCTAAAGCAGGAATAAGTGCTCTGTTTATTAGGATACTATATGAAGAAGAAAGGCCAAAAAAAAAAAAAGAAACTTCAGGACACATTCATCTTTTCATCAACTCTTACAATGCTGACTACACTTGAATGCAATAGGAATCCTGGCAGGTACACAAGGGAAACATCATCAAATATAAAAAACCTGTCAGGCTTATAGCTCAGTAGATATTTTAACTTCATGTGGAGAAATGAACAAATGCCATAGATTATCTTCCTTTTGTCTTGTAAGCATTAACAGCTTGTATCTATCACTGGCTAACAATCCAGGAGAAAGAATTTTAAGTCAGTGTTGGTGATGCAGCTTAAATAAATCACACAGCTCAGAAGTCAGAGTATTACACACGATGCGATCACTTTGATTAGACAAATCTGTTCTTCTCCACCATTTAAACCCAGGGCCACTTGTATAAACGCTATCGTGATGATACAGAGCTTTTTGTTTGAGGTATGGGGCAGTGCCAGCAATATCCTTTATTGCAGAAATAACTCTGCAATGGAATAGAAAACACTGAGTATCTCTGTGAAAAAATCACTAGGTAAAACAGGCCTCCAGCTGTACAGGAAATCATTTGCATGTACTATTCACCTGCTGGCACAGAAAAGCCAAATACTTCCTTGATAGCACAGAAAAATTGCTTTCCTGTCTTGGCGAACCCAACCACCCTCAATCTTTGCTCCCTTCCCTGCCAAACCAAACCTGTTGAACTTGTTCCTGGTAAAGATAAATAATATAATAATGTGGCCCAGATGAAATCAGAAAAATAGATTCTTCTTAAAGGTATTGTACAGCAAGAACTCCTCTTCATCCTTCTGACTGAACATAGGCTACTCTGAGGCAAAGACAAAAGTAAATCTGAGAGTATGAAGGATGCAGAAAGACATGGGAAGACTTCGGAAAATCAGAAGCATTGTGGAAATCTAGCTTTAAGCCTCACAGAATAAATATCCACCACCACTTCCTTTGAGCTTAAATCCCTTAATGTAGCTAACACAGTATTCTATGTGTACAATTTAAAAATCACTACTGAATCATTAGGAGATTTTCATTCCTGCCACTCTCCTCCCTCAAATTGTAAAAATAACAAAGAAATGAAGAACACTTATCCTTCCTCAGCTGTTGCAACCTGACAGACTCAAGGAACTGTACAAGCACGGTTGAATTCAGTATTACACCACACATCTGAAATGCACAGTACAGTTCCTTGTTATGGTGTGGAGTATATTCCTCTTGCTTTATTCTTTATGGCCTGGACTGTGGTATTACCTGCATAACCACAACCTATTGTCTGGAACTAGAAATGATTGCCCTTACTCGTTTCATGGTTAGTTGCCAGAATAATGCCATATTTCCAAAGCAGGCAGTACAATTAGGACTGAGGGAACAGCCCCAAATTCTCCTTCAGCTGCCCTTGCCACCAGATCAAGCCAATGATTTCATTATTTGGGTGATGAGGAAAGACACTCCAAAGCCCTTTCTCTGCAATTTAGGCTGACTGGCATACTCGTGCTCCTGAGGTGTTCACGTCTTCAACTCTGAGACTTTCCCTGGAAACATTTCTATATAATTTATAAAATATATTCTGCTTAATGGCTACTACTGTACTTTAAAGACCTCAGTATAAGACATTTTATGGACAGAATCACAAGACAGAATAATCTCCACCAGCAGATTACAACTTTAACTGCTACAGAAGAAGAATGGCATGGAGCAAAGACTTGTCACCCTGTAACAACAAGCTGCTTGCCTTATAGAATATAGTTTACAGTTAGAGTGGGAAAGGGAAGCATACCTTAATTAAGTCTCCATATGCGAATACTTGCTGAGACAAATCTATAAACGTGTGCACAATTCCAAAGTTCCAACACCACTTTTTACTATAGAAATTATCTGCAGAAGCTAATG
This sequence comes from Oxyura jamaicensis, assembly GCF_011077185.1. Lineage (NCBI taxonomy): Eukaryota > Metazoa > Chordata > Aves > Anseriformes > Anatidae > Oxyura > Oxyura jamaicensis. The sequence goes on along the minus strand of NC_048894.1, from coordinate 136,831,795 downwards.
TCCTAAATGTAACTATGCTTCTAAAATTACTCATCCCTTTATCTTCAACAATGAGACTTCCTCTTACCATCAATCTACCTGAGTGATTTAAAAGTTTCTTCTGTTGCAACTGAGAAAGTCTCAGAGGACATCCTTTTTGACATAGTAATGGTATTGCTAGTTCTTCTCTTCATCTTGCTTATTATCTTCTAATTCATTATGTGAAAATTTTCCTAATTGGACTTTTCTCTGCTCCTGAGCTGTGAATACGTCTCTCACATCAACACTGTTCTACCCCTTGCCCTTGCTGATTTGGGCAGTAATGGATTGTCCTGTATTAAGTATCATTAGATGGAATCAGCACTGGGATTGACTTCACTCCTACAAAACGTGTTCTATCCTAAGTGAAGTTACCAATGTAATTGGATTTTTCTTCTCCATCTGTTTTAGAAAATAATCTTAGCAATAGTCAAGATCAAAAGAGTTTGCCTTTACCAATATTTGAGTCTCCTGATGCCTGAAGGCCTTTTCTGTAGACCTCCATTTTACGAAGGGTACAGTAGTGGTGTCTTAGAGGCAGTATTTATCACATTACTTGCACAAGCCTAATTGCTTTTGTTTCATGAGAAAATTAAACCGTTGCTCTTGTGCACATTCCTTTATCCCACATCAACATTACTAAAATATTTAGTTGCATCTAGAGCTTTCTAAATAACAATAAAAAAAATTCTCACAACTTGGATAACAGACAACTATTAGTGGAATTAAAACAGAAGCTGATGTAACAGTCAAGAGTTAATGGCTTTGATCAAGGATATTCAGAATAAAAGACTAAAGAAAATTCTGTGTTCATAGCACATCTCTTTCCTGATATAGAACCCAACACTAACTTTTTTCTGTTAGCTATATGCAAGGTTGCACCCAAACACTTGTAAGCCCAGCAGCAAATTGATTTTCGCTTCACTTCATTGATTTTGTGTTCCTAAAATAATACAATTGCATGTACTTTCTTCATTAGAAAGAACTTACAAATACACGCACTGTATAATTTTAGTCTTCATTGATTTATAAACTTAAAAGCAGTCTTGAGTAGGTATATTCAGAAAGTATCTTGGCAGTGATGTAGACATAAAGGGGAGTAGTAGGAAATACAACAAAGGTATCCCAAACCAAATCTCTGCTCCTCTCACAGTTACAAAATTCATATTGAAAGAAAGAAGTTTCCCATAAAAACAGCACGTGACATTTATTTATATTAATTCAAATACTTCTACGTGTCTTAATTTTTAATCACTAACCATACAACAATATTTTCAGTCATAATGTTTTACAAGACAGAAGACAACCATGGTTCCTGGATGCCTTCTCCTGGCACAGACCAACTACATCTTCAACCTGAAATCATCATAATCTCGTAACCATTGTATTTAGATATCTGTCTTGTCGGATGCTTAAAGATTTTCTTCTGTTCTCAGTGTGAGAGACTAAGAACATTAAGTTTTGGAATTGTAATGATAGGTTAGGACCCACTCTATCAAAGAACAACCAAGTACAAGAGAAGGCAGGTCTCCTTCTCTGCAGATCAAAAGGGTTAGAAGTGATGCCTGATAATGGTTTTAGTACTTGAGAATTAGAAATATCTCTGAAATGTCAGTTTAACAGGAACTCCTTAAAAATTACGAAGAGGTACTACGGAAATCTAAAGGTGTTTCACCAAGTAGTTACCTATTAGAATGGTATGTCACACAGAGCCAAAGAACATCTTAGCATGTGAAAACTGGACAGTGAGAGATTAATAATTAAATAGAAAGGAGCTGCAATGTCTGGTAAACAGGAAAAAGAACAAATTCAAATTCTCTTAGTCTCACAGAAGAAATACAATCAGGATGCAGTTTCTTTTAAGTGCAACTGGGATTCTCTCTCACTGCCTTCAAATGAAGAGATTAAATTTCTATTTGAAATCACTAAAGAAAATGCAACATGCTATACACCATAGCAGAAACATCCCTTTTTCCTTTTCCCTCTGCAAATAAAAGCAACAGTGTTGGGATTGTAAACAAGTAAAATACTAGAAATCTGACAAGTGAAATTGCTTATTCTTGCAACAGCACAAGTAAAAACACAAGAAAATAAGCTCCTGGGACAAACTACAAATAGCAGCAAGGTAAAGTTTCAGAGAAAAATATTGTTCATTTTAACTCTTATAAACTGTAGCTGTTAGCTTATCCTTTGGCCACAGCAGATGACATACAGATTTGGTATCTAAAAAAAATTCTCTTTATGGTGAAGCTTTTGCAAGTTCCAAGAATTCAAAGAGCAGTTACAGAAACAAAGAGATTTCTAAAATCTATTCATGATTAAAAAGATATGCCAGAAGAAGTTTAGCAAAGATAGAAAGCTAAATGAAATGTCACAGCAAGTAACTTGGAAATAAAGATTGTGCAACTAGCAAACTTTTAAATCTGTTAAGCTCAAGAGAACTTACAGAAGTGCACCTTTGCCTGGATTTATGTGAAGGATTAAGGGAGACTGGTAACACACCTGGTGACATTATGGGTCCTCCTAGTATTTGAACATATACACAATCTTGGGAAAGTTTTTAAAATATATTTTTAATGTACTTTGATATAATTATTGTCTTGAAATTTATGTCTTTTTTCAAAAAAGCTGAAGACTTTGGCTTGCAGATGTTCCTTTATTGTTTCATGTCAAGAAGTGAACAAAAGCTTTGTTTTATCTTTTTCCTCTTTATATTTTGTGAATTTTCCATATCTCTGTTTTTAAGAAACAGAGATATATCCATACAGGGAAAAAGTAGAGCTGATGAAAGACCTTATTCATTTAAATCAGCACCAAAAATTCAAGATGTATACATAGTGAATTTGAAAATTTATTATTATTTCTTCTACCCACCTATTTGTTAGATTAATGAAAAATGCATACATTTTAAAAATGTCTGTTTATGGACTTTGTGCAGAGCTGTTCTGTCTATTCATATCTGCCCTTTCTGGAAAATGTGATAAATTACCACCTACAGTCAGGCAGCAGTTAGTGCCATAATTCATGGCCCACTACCAAAATGTGGATACTTTTGTAGTCATTTCTGTGCTTCAGCTGCCCAAAAGCGTAGCTGTTGAGTCGATGTGTTAGTCAAGATCACACATGTGAAATTGTGCTCTTATTTGGCTGATATCTTTAATCTCCTTCTGTGTAATTGAAAGCTCAAAGTATTAACTACTAAGAAATAATTCATCACAAAATTGAGAGCATCATGGAGGGAAGCTATACAGTGATGCTTGATTGCAAACTTAAAACAAGATGGAAACAGTTTGTGGTGGGCAATGTATAAGATTAAATTCTGTGCTGAAGAATTATGTGAAGACCAGTAGAAGTTTAGGGAATGTAAGAACTGGCAGCAGAGCACATGCTGGTCTCTCAGAGGAGATGACAGAAGATTGCAACTAACAGCTTTTCTCTTCTCTGTAGTATGGAAGCACAAAGGGGCAAAACGTGCTTGCTATAAGACAGTTGCATATGCAGCTGAATCCCTGTCGATACCCACTTGAAGAACTGATACTTCCCTTTTCAAGGGACAGATTATTACGAAGCACATACATTACGCTCATGATGTCTGTTATCTATAAGGGGAGCTTACTGCACTTCATACCAAAACCTTGCTGTGCTATCTTCTGAAAATACCACCCCGAAAGAAGGCAAATTGCTGGCTTTCATAGCAACCTAATAGGTCATCAAGAAAGCAGACAATAACATAATTCTCATCTTTGATTCAAACCTCATGCCAAACGGAGCTGTTTTTTTCCATTTAATTTTAATTTTCATATAACTGAAAGGAGCTGACATTTGTCTGTCTAGAGGGCAAAGAAATTGGCAGGACACTTACATGACCTCACCAGCAGTATGTGCATGGTAATAACATTATACCATTTATCTGAGGAAGATTATACTTCTCATCCAAAACTCAATGCATATTGCTGCATAATTCAATTTTAAAAGCAATTTTTTTTAAAGTTATAGGAACAATAAAATATAATTAAACATTTCTGAACAAATAGGAAGAATTGGAAGATACTTAATTCCCTTGACTCACAACACTATAACACCATTTTGACCAACGAGCAGATTAGATTAAAAGAAAAAGAGAGAGAGAGAGAGATCCAATTTGCAATACAAAAGGAAAACCAAGATTATTAAAATTGCAATTAAGCCAAAACCAAATTAGACATGCAAGGAGTAAGTAACCTTTGTAAACATGAATTACACTACACAGGAGACAGTGTAACTACCTAACTATAAATTTTGGAAAGCAAAAATTCTCAGAGTTAAGGATCAGTGCAATCGTGAGGTACGGCCCTATTTTTGAAGCATTGAATCACAGATTTGCAGCACTCAGCCCTCCTTTGAAGGGCATTTCCATGCTCTCACACGGTCGTACTGCCCACTTGCACCCTGTCAAAGCAAAATGAGAGAAACTAGGTCCTTTCTCTGAACCCTGTGGATCTTACTAGAAGAGGTACATCACAGATAGATGCAGGAGAGAACGACAGGACTGGAGATTTTTGTTCAATGATTCCACTGCAACTCGGCAATTCCAGACCAGGTTTTTCTCTATATGTCTCTCTTTCAAATCAAATGAAATCTTTATTTAAAGACTGATGGTTGAAAACATATGAAGCCAGAATAAAAACTTGGTATGCCTGGCAAACCAGAACAGATAAAGCTTGCTACAGCTGAAAAACTTTGCAGAAAAGTGGTTAAAATGTTTGGACAAGTAGTTTTAACTAAAGATATGTGTAAGCTGTGGAATTTACCTCCTATTGATTTTATAGAGCTCCTGACATTTGTTTTGCACTCATTTTTAATAAATGCAAGTTTGAAAACATTCACTTTACAGCGGTAATATTTTCTTTTGTTAATGAAAGCAGAAAACTTTCATTACCTACCTGAAGAACATCTCCAAGGTCAGCAGTGCTGATATCAGGATCTTCAGTGGTATTAAAAGGAACAGGATTAATTCTTACGAGAGTGAGCACTCTGGGTTCTGGATATCTCCATAACATCATTCCTGGACTATCCTCAGTTTCATTGTAAAACACAACTTCATAGGCACCAGGCAGTTTTTGTGCTTCTGTCAAATGAAAGAAAGCTATAATATGTTATATAATTTCTAAAAAGAAACATGCTGGTTTATGAGACCAAAGTAGTTAAAAATAAACCCCTCAGGATCAAAAGGAGAGAAAGTAAAAAAAGCAATTTCCCTGACTTTTAAAAGATTACAGCTTAATGGAAAGAAATCAAAAAACTATTTTTTTTTCATTCTAGCAGATGTCATTTCAATTGCTTTTCAAAAAAAGAAAAAAGTAAAGAATTCATTGTGGGAAGCAAGTAATCTTTAATAGGTTACTACTGTATTTACTTTATAATTATTGAAATAGAGTAATAATATTCTTCTTACCTGCATCTTGTATATACTGGAACAGGCCTGTTCTCAGGTCATCTGAGGTATGCTCAATTTTTGAGACCTGATTCCTTTCCGTAGAAAAATAAGTGGGGTATCTACGTTCAGACATGAATGTCTCTACACTGCTGTTTTTAGTAAGGTATTCCCACAGAAGCTCCTGGAGAAGAACTAAACAGTTCAAATGCTCTTGACCCCAGAAAACCTTTACCAAAAAAAAAAAAAAAGACAAAATGATTACCTATATTCAGTAATTACAATATTCAGTCACATTTGAAGGGAAAAAAATTGAACTTTATGTTGCTTTCAGTCTGCTCTACTTATATCTTAATTTCTTCTAAGTATTCCTAATGTGAAAATAATGAACAGGAACAACAAGAAACCTCTGCAAAAGAATTTTGGTAAATTTGTTCTTTTCATCACTCTAAAGAATACAATAATCCATACCACTTGCAATTGAGACAGATGCTGCCTGGAAGAACACAGAACTAAAAAGTGATATGCAAAAACCAACAGCTGAGTGCAGTACATACTGCTAGGACTAGTCACAGGTCTTGCAATTCAAAATAGGACAAAACTCGCTAAAGTTTCAATGTTTAAATTGTTCAAAGGGGATGTTGGAATTCTGGAATGCATTAAAAACTGAACTTGCGACAGAATAAAGAGGATGACTAGAAAGACATGCTCTAGGTCACCTCAAGCAAATGGTAAGTACAATCAGAATATAAACTGGATGTGCTGTAAGTTCTGAGAGCATGGCTTGAAGTTGGGAAAAAAAAGCACAGAAATTTATAAAAATATGGAAAGTCAGAATTCACTATCACCTAAGGTGATCCCCAAGGACTCAGTTCTCCACTGGTGGAGGAATTAAGGATGCTTTTTTCCACTCATTCTCATTTACTTTAATTTTTGGCAGCTGGAACTCCAGAGCAAGGAGCTCCTAATAGAGATATTCACAGATAAGGCACCAGGTTTACATAAGCTCTCTAGGCTCTGCTGTAATTCAAATTAACAGTGGTAGAAAATCAGGCTATATTTAGATCTGGTAAAATTAGCCCCAAATAAATTCATTTGAAAGCATTCTCAAACCTATTCTGTTGGATTTTTTTTTCTTTTTCTTTCCTCTTTTTTTTCTTTCCTGGAAAAGCTAATTACTGCATGATATATTCTAATAATAAATTGTTTCTCAGATTTACAAATGTTTCTCAGGTCCTTGTCAGAAAATAAAATAAAATTGAAAAACGAACACCAAAATACCTTTCTAGTAAGAAGATGCAGAGGTGGTCAGCCAAGTATTTGTGAAAAACAAATCAAGAAGAAGCAGAGAAACAAATTGACTTTATTAATTTATATTATATATATGTATATATGTATATATGTATATATATATATATATATATATATATATATATAATTTAATTCATATTATTCGATTAGCCCTATTCCAAGTGCTGTGGTATTAAGAACTTCTGATGTCGATTCTGGGAAAAGGTCTAATTACACAACTAAATGTCAAAATTTCCTTTTTGTGCTTTATATACTTGATTTATATATTTATTTTAAAACATTTGGTGTGTATAGATACTACAATGAAAATAATTAAAACAAGACATATCTTAAAGCCTACTTGTTTAAGTCCCACAGAATCTATTTTTCATTTCAAGAACTCCCATGTTTCTTGGACTGGTTTCAAGCTATGGGCTTCCATACTTCCAAAAAGGAGAGGACAGCATGGAAAACTGAGTATTAATTACTACAAACAACAGTTTATAATTACTCCCCCGAGAAATTTGTGTAAGTTTAAAAAGAAAGGATATGCATTTCTTAAGACTACCCCTAGGCATTACAGAAACATAGCTCATGGACAGACAAACACACGCAGATCAGAACAGGGTCCTAAATATTAAGTGTTAGTAATTTGATCCAGTACTTTTCAGGGAACACACACATACAGCTACAATACATAGCTTAAGTAGCATTAAAAAAGCAACAACACAACAAATCTTACACAATTTTTCAATCAACAGTTTTACATTAAAGAATACTTATTTTAAAAGGTAAAATAAAATAAAACAAAACAAAATCAAGTAAACAAACAAACAAAAAACAACAACAAAAAGCCAAAATGAGCTCTTGTTATCTGCAAAGCTTTACAGGCTCCTGTGCAATTTGTTTGTAAAATCTCAATCACCCAAAGCCAGGCGAGTTCGACAGCAGAACCATAAGCATCTCATACAGACCTGCAGCAGTCCTCCTCTCAAATCAATGTATATTTTTGGAATGGATTGCTCTGGGCCAGGATCACCGCTGTGCTTACACCACTTGGCTTCCACACTAACAGAACAGCAAAAAGGGCCGATCAGAGACCTGGTTCTTTCTTTGAGACTTGTTTTAAGTAGGAAATCTTTTATGTCCAGGACAAAAGATGATCCATGGATTCCTAAAAAAACAGATTGAGAATTTATCCTACTGGTAGTTTTATTCTCCCAGCATTTTTGTGCTTGTTGTCCGAATTCACTTTAGGATGACATTGTGAATCTGTACCAGCACACAGTTTCTCACAGAAGTAGTCCCACTGACTTCCATGGAAACATTTCTGTGGACCACTGCTCTCCTGTCCAACCGGGAGGATCACAGTTAGACCACAAGACTTATGATTTTTTTTTTTTTCCGTCAGCTTGCTCTTCCAACATTATTGAGTACACTTTATGCAGTGTTGCAGTTACGGGGCAGGTATGTTTCATGCACATTCCTTACAAAGAGCTATTTGCCAAAACATTATGACTTTTTACATGTGTGAGTATTTTAAGGTTTATGAGAAGAGACATTTTTCATTAAACTATGAGATTTTTTCAAAAGAGTATATTAAGAACAACAACAGCTGCTTCACTTGATTATATTTTAAACTGTTAGGAAATCGCTATTTTGAATTATTCTCTCTGCTTTTGTTTGGGTTACCTATAAAATATTGCTTTGCTTGACTTCGGAGTGCTTAGCAGGAGAATAAGGGTAATGTTTGAATTCAAATAATTCAAAGCAATTACTGCAACTCAAAATATACAACATGTGTTTACCTAAAAACAATTTAATCTAAACTTTTCACATCGTAACCATTTGCAGTTTACATAGCTTTATAAAACATAAAAAAAGACAATGGCATGTTAGATTTATGATAGGCCTTGTGTGCTCTCATTAAAGACAAACATTGTTAGGAAAAAATCACCATCTAGAAATTTCACTTCTCTTGTGAATTTAACTTACTGCAATCACGATTTAATAAAACAAACTGTACTTAATATCTCTTTAATTCTTTTGTGTATTTACATGACAAGTACTACATCTGAGGTAGCGTTAACTTTACTCTTCTATTGCTCACAGTTGGAAAAAACACAGCATATATAGAATGTCACCATAATTTACAATGCCCATGGCTTCTTTTTCTAATGAAACTGAGTATTTACAAACAGTGAACAATTCAAAACCACATAAGGCTTACACATACAGGTATTTCATGGCATAGTTCCACTTAAAAATTTCATACCTTTGCTGGTAGAAAAGTCCCCCCAAAGTACAACTTTCTATTTTAAATACATGCAGTAAAACTTCTCCTACGAATCTCTGAGAATCCAGAAAAAAAAAAAAAAAAAAAAAATTGTCTGCCTCCTGGGATGTTATGATTTCATAATACCAAGAAATATTTTATACAATGGAAGGAAATACATTGGATATTTTTTTATATTTATCCAGCATCCACTAGGAAGGTGGTCCAACAGTCCCAATAGCTCTAATGGTATTGAATTGTATTCAACTTGAGTAGGAATCACAAACAAGAATAATCATTCCCTTGAGCTGTTTGGAGTTTAGTAAAAATGATCAAGGGCTCGAGTGAATGTTTGTCCCATGCCAATCAAAGAATTCTATTGCCACTGATTGTGAAAGGGGTTTTAGCTCAGGGTTATTTAGGCTGGCTTCTGAGTCCCCGGGTTTGGTGTTACATGTAACAGGCTTGCACGTCAGAAACTGTTCAGTGTTTTTCTGATACTACAGTGATAACCAAGAATACAAACAATGCGATGCCTCTCCTTTGGTCTGAGTTCAGACTTGGTTCTGCAAAATGGTGGAATGAATCAGCTTCACATGCAGTCTTAACCCAAGAAAAACAAGCGTTTTAGGGGAAGAGATCACCCTCACCCTGCTATGCTTAGTTTGGTTATTTTCAGAGGCATTACAATCTTTGGAAATTATTTTTTTTTTTTAATACTCTACACGGAACTTTGTTTTTAAAGAGGAGAAATTCCTGTTAACTATTGCACAATTCCACAACATACAGAAATGTTCTATAGTTTTATTGGAGTATGTGCCAAGTTGCAGAAATAACAAAAGGGAAAAAGGAATGCCAGAATACAAGTGGTTTTATTTATGTTTTCTTTCACTGGGATTACACTTGGAAGGATTATGTTTTGCAGTCTTTTTCTGTTGTCATTTCATCTCCAAGAAGTACAAAGAAAACACAATATTCAACTGCTTAAAAACAGAACTGAGCATTCAGCACATAATCCTGCTGGTTCAGAATCAGCAGTGCCTTTTTTCAATCACTGTGTAAACACTTGAGAAATGAAGACACAGTTAACAGAAAAGGATGTGTTGGTAAATTCTAAACAAATAAATATTACGAAACACCTCCACAGACTGTTTCCTACAAATACCAGGTACAATGATAGATTTTTCTTCACACTGGGAGACAGATTGCTCTTCTATGGGCAAGTATGACACCTTGTCAGTTCTATCTACGTGTTCCCCGGGGGATGAAGTGAATCTTAGCTTAAAAACTACTGTGCTCTTAATGAAAAAAATATGCAAAGAACATTCAGATAAGTTTGGGCAAGGTGATGTCCTGAGGAAGCTTAAAGAAAACAGACGAAGATTGACACGGATGCGCAAACACTAAAAAGCAATAGCAAACAAAGTGGGCATGACGGAAGCTTCAATAGGGTACCATCAGGACAGAAAACCCAAAACTAATGACATTAGAAAAGAAATAATCTCAAATCCTACGGGAAGGGAGTGAAGAAATATCAGTTTGTGTTAGAAAGGAGCTTATTTTAGCATTGCTAAATGTCATCCTAAAATTCAAAGTAAAAGCTCGGTTACTGAAGTTGCTTTCCTAAGAATGAAGCAATCATCTCAGAAAGGTAAAGATGCAAAATATTCCTTCTCTGTTTTTTTCTTCCCATGCACAATTTTCTGACAGTCCTTTCATGCATCTCTCACAAACTTCTATCGTAGAATTCTAACTTCAGTTTAAACAGATTAAATCAAACTCTCCATTTGAAGTGAACTTGAGATGGCACCACACAGAAGCAATATATCTTCATAAACGATTGTTGTGATATGTAGAAGTTAACTCGTTCTGTTTGGATTATTGCTCATGAACACCAACACACTTTTCAGTACGTGCAATAATTTACTTCTAGAAACAAATAGTTTCATGACTTTTAAAATACTCCTCCAAGAGACTAATAAATATGAAGCACTTGCTTTAGACAGTGTTTAAAAAATGCTGCCAACCCTCCATTGTCAGATCCCACCCCAACCCACAATAGCACCTCAAGATGCTGCCATGCTAGCTGAGCAGAACTCAACTTAAATCAGGCTTCTCTATGTCACTGCAAGGATTACCTTATGATGACACATATTCAAAAGGAATATCCAGATATTTTTATACAGCTGGAAATAATGTAGGAGGCTTTGAAAAACAGCTAGCACTTACTTGGTAATATCTAGCAATTAACTTGTACAGAAATTAAAGATGGAGATCATTACAAGAGAATAATGAATAAAATTTACTAAAAGACAACATTTGCTTTGATTTGTAACATCCCCTTTCTTTTTTTCCCAGTCAGTAAAGACTAGATTTATACTAATAATAAACATTACCAAGACATTTCATATAATATGAGTACCCCAATATAGCTATCTTGGGGGTTACCAATAATAGAAGGCTCCACATTAATTAAACTGCCCTGTGTGCATGAATCTCTGTGTATGCATGCATAGAAAAACAGAGCTAGCCCATTTAAATAGCTGCAGCAAATACGTTGAAATAATCCTTGCCTTACAGTAACAATCACGTAGTGTTTAGGCAAAACAGGTGTTAAGAAAGAGTTCTGTTATTTTTCCTGGTTCACAGACAAAGGGAGAGACAATGTTTTGACATCAACTATGGACATCTTGTTTTCAAAAACATTTTAAAATACTTATACTTGAATCTATTCCAAATGAAACAAGTAGAAATGCATCAGGAGTTTTTTTTGTTGTTGTTGTTGTTTTTTCCTTCTATAATGCACTGTACTGCTCTTCCTTAGGTAGCTGCAAATCCTGTTTGGTTCACTGCACTGTCACCTAATACAACAGAAGGCACTATTTTCATTGGTAAATTTCTACATGAGGAAAGCGTTTGAAGAAAATGGAAGCATACATAACAAATACAACAAATCGCACCGGACTACACACAAGCTATATTTTGAAAAGCCTGTGGGAAGCGAGTCGCAGTTTTACTATAAATCTTGTCTCTGGGAAGAAAATTGCTTTTCTGAGTTTGGGGCAGCTCAGGAATAAGACCAGGCCCCACAGCCTGAGCCCGCTCCCCAGTTCAGACTGGGCGAGAGGCATGTGAGGGACGGGGCCTGCACCCCACAGCAGGCCGTGCTCCCACCCTAAGTGTCCTCTGCTGCTGGACAGCAGAGACAGAACTTCTTATTAGCAATAAGAGGTTAATTAGCCAGTAGTTTTCCTTATCACCTTCTACGTTATATTGCACATTACATAGGTGATAAACTGGGATACTTGCTTCTGAGCATTTGTTCTTTGTATTTGTACCTTTACTATCTATTTTATAGCTGCCAAAGCCAGGACAGCGATGAATATGTAAACATAATTACCTACATGAACTATTTTCCTTAAAAACTCAAAAATACATCACCTAATGAGTAGTTATACTATGACATAGTTTTTCCAGAAAACTCAAGATACATCACCTAATGAGTAGTTAAACTATGGCTACACTGCTTTGTTGATAGGTATCCTCTAAGAAATAGCTTCTGACAAAAAAGGGTAACAAAGCTATGAAAATAACTACAGGGGGAATACTGCAGTTAATTTAAAAGGCAGCCAATTTATCCAAGTCTGGAAACAGCAGTAGCAAACAAACGGTGAGACACGTAGTAAAGGACAATTTTCCAGGAGAGATTTAGTTAACAATCCACTGACTGCACTGGATTTCTCATTAGTCTCGAGCTGAATCTTATGATAGTTCATTCTCCCCATGAGAACAATATTTACACATTACCAATTAACTATTCTTCAGTAAAAGAGCATTTTTCAGCGTTACATATGGACACATGTGGGCTCTGTAAAAACATGAGATGTGTAACACACGGTAAACAGAAAGTAATGATCTTAAACAGGCCAAACCCTTGAATTCGTCACTAATAAATGTCCCCATGCATTCAGCAGTCCTGGCTGCTGGGAGCCTGTTTTCTTCAAATACTTCAAACACTAAAATCCAGGAACATTTATTATTTTAATCCATTACAGGCAGTGCTTGATTTAACTTTATTGGTTGTGGTGGTGGTGGTGGTTATAGTGGGGGTAAAGCTATGTTCTTTTACACATCATTTCAAAAGGGCTTAATTATATTTTATAGCTCAGGCCAGGAATCCTGCTTGTTTTGTGTCTAACAAGGTTCAAATGGAGTTCAGGTCAGTGATGAATCAGAAGAGAAGTCAAAGATGGTTATCTATTTGAAATGAGCTCATCTCCCTTAAAGAATAACTGGGCAGGTACATCATGTTCATTACACTACTGAATACTAAAGAGCTGAAAAATGTCAATTCACTTGTTGATTTGGTATTTTTGGATTCTGCCTAATCAGAGAGGGCGTATTAAAATTTATATCTAAAGGGACTTTCAGTTTTGTTCAAGACTGTCTTTCGTATACAATAATTCTTAAGGTATTCATAAATTACTATACTGACCTGTCTTCTAATTAAATGGAGAAAAATGTATAATGGAAAACAACGAAAGTACTGCCTATTTCACATTTGTGAGGCCAGCTTTCAGAACTGACTCAAAACTATACTGACATGAGTAATACTTAACTCTTGTATCATAAATATTTTATCTTTAGTAACAAGTAGCTCTCGGAGAAGTGACTAAATTTTCTTATTCCTGCTTTACAGATGGGCATGAAGAGGTTCTTCAATTAAAAAAATGTATCTACACATTTTTGCATCTTAATTTTAGGCATTTGGCTGCAAACATTGGTTTAGTTTCCAGGTATACCTGGTACCTGTGACACACTGATTTATAGACATGTAGATATTTAGTGCTTATTAAAAACAAAACAAAACAAACAAAAAAACACAAAAAAACAGATGTTGAATGGTTGTTCAGTAAACAAAGCATCACAAAATAGTGGAGGCTGCTCAAAACGTAGCCCTACACAATTGCCACGTGGTTGAACTAGAATCACAGTATTGGTGTCTTGCTCTTTTGCTCTATGCTTGATTCATCAGATTTCAACTGCTTTAATACACTAAATAGTCTGTGAACTAGGTGGTAACCTCTTGTAGGTAAACTGTCCTGCAGATAGTGCCTGGCAGCACCTTAACTGCTTGAGCCTTTGAAACCCAGTGAATGAATCATGCTTGTGCAAGTCCAAGGCTTGACAGATACACCCAAGCTATACAAGCTGACTACAGAGGTTGGGACAGAAAATACATCTCCCTGCACTCCTGGTTCTTCAGCATTAAAGCCACTCCAGGTCCAGGCTCCTGTGTTCCAAGTTTCTCCTCTCTTTGACCCTTCCTCCCTTTGCCCTCCTTTATACACTTTTCTGAATTCTCTTTTGTGCCAGCATTGCCATTAAAGTGTTCCTATCCAGTGAGCCAGATGATCTTGCTGGAAACTCTTCTTCCCTGTTGGATTAGTTTTCAGACAGCTCAGTGCCCTGACTCAACTCACTGAACAGCTGCATGAGTAACAGATCTAGTACAAGGCAAAGTGTGGAAACGCACGGCCTCGATAATCTAAAGTTCCTATGGAAATGCACCCTTTCTCTGGGTAGGAAGCTGGTGAGCTCATCCCATTAAAAATATGCCTCTCATAGAAAAAGAAGAAACATGCCGCCAGCATGTCAGCAATTTTAACAACCTGGGGAACTGGCCCTTAAGATGGAACAATAATGACTGATCGCTGCGTTCTGTACTTCATGCTATGAAATGTTGATTGAACTGGAGGAATTGCACAGAAAGTATCCAGTGTTAAAACAAAGAACTCAGCTTTCACTGTTATCTATATTTCTTTGTGAATTTAAACATTCTGTAGAATTGACTATGGTGAAAATGCTGTACCTGCTACATATAGCACTGGGATCCATGTAACAAAAGAAATTCCAGTCCCCAAAAATATGTATACGCTTTCACAATAAAAGCAGATGAGGTTACAGAAAAAACTGTATTTTTTCTGAATTGAATTTCATTTGAAGTCTACTGTTTGAAGTTATTTTAACAGCAAATGCAAGTCCACAACAGTGCTGTGTGCTGTCTTGAATCAACAACCTACAACTGATTTTTTTTTTTTTGTCTTCCAAGTTAACATGCTAGCTCCTCAGTAGCAATTCTGAACCCTGTTACAAAGTACCAGTAGGGAATCTGACCAGGATTAATAATGGTACTCAGTCCTGGGATTAGGTGGTGTCTTGTTTCATGGATTTTAGGCCATCTGTTCTTCTCTCCTACATTATACTCCTGCAGAACTATAAACGCACCTCCACCTCGGGGACTATAGAAAGGAATTAGAATTCTTCTGCTTTTCATTATCACAAGATTCAGTAACTCATTTCATTGTCAAGATAATCCCCTTTTACTCTTTCTTTTGCGCTTGCAGGGTATGCCAAAATGACAAATAAAATCCCAGATGTTAGAGACCTGATGAGGTCTCCACCTTTTCTTGAGTGTTGGGTTTAAGCTACTTGGGACACGGTGTCAAATCTGACAGGACCCTGATGCCCACACCCAATATTCATTAAGGTTTGTTAGTGATTTGTATAGCTGTCTACAAGCTGCACTTCCACCTCAATCCTTGGTGGCCATTTAAATATTTAGTTTGTCCTCTGGCTTTTACTGACAAAGAATTAATTTCCTATTGTTCAAGTGTTGGAAAGAGTTTATATTTCGTTCTAAAAGTAACAAAGGTCTTCTGGGTGTTGTAAATGGCTTGTTACTGCTGCATATTATTTTAGGTAGTCATATCTAATTTAATGTTTTATTTCCCCGTGGGCTAACTTGCATATCTGCAGCATCAAAAGGCTACGACAACGCCTTAGCAGAGTGTTCTCAAGAGAGCTGGTTAACTCCAAAATGAAGTTTGGTCTTTGCTCTACACCAATTAATAGCAGCATTTAATTTTTAATATTTCAGTAAAATATCTCGAGTATGTAAATTCTCTCAGGTTTAGTAAAACTACTTGTGATTATCATAGACTCAACTAGTGTTTACTTTTTCCCCCTTCTTTATATGCTAAAGTAATTATATCTGCATTCAGGACAAAGGGCTGGGAACTCAAGTCTGTGATCTTTGGAATATTTTATGTCCTTAACTCCCTAACTTCAGACACTGCACAGCAAGACTTCCCTCCCATGTCCAGCCAGAGCGAAAAAAAGGCTCCACTGAGAGGCTACGAGCTTCTTGCTGTCTTGCACTCTGGGGAGAGTACAGTCCTCCACTTCTCTCATTTATCTGCTGTTTTGGCAGGTAGGTAGTGCTAATTTCAACACCAAACCTAAATTAACTGGAAGTCGTATACTTAGAATTGCATTCTGTTTCCTAGTATTTATTACTAAAAACAATTTGAACTTTAATGGCATGTAACTGTTCCAGAGTGAGCTACCTAGCTCAAGTGTGATACCAAGCAGTCACAGGCTGAGACACTTGAGAGGTCTAGCCACTTTCTAGAAGATGCCACATACCTCAGAGGACAAAAATCACTGAACCAGGTCTAATGATAATTCTTGAACTTGGGGTTTTCATCAAGAGTACAAGAAAGCTGCCAAAAATGTTGCTTGCTTGCTAGTATGAAACTGGTACAAGTTTTAATTTGTAACTCTAAGCTACCTAAACTGACTACAATTAATTATCTTATTTAACAATGATGTGACTTAACGTCTTGTCCTTTAAGAGTACCAGAAAAACATATACCTTTAGGCTTTTCTAAAGTAAAATTAATAACAGTTTTGGAGGAATGTTTTTTTTTTTTTTTCTTTCTTTCCCCCCATTACACTGCATCACATTCTACGACAGTATTACTTTACTAAAAACCAAAATACTCAGGATTTCACCATAAGAGAACATAAGTATTCTAGCAGAAATACTAACCACATTGTTATAAGTAACTGTTGTATTAAAACATGAAAAATGTCCAAAAAATGAAGTCCCTTGAAACACTAAAGGTTTAGGGTTGTATAACAGTGCAGCAGAATATGTAGAAATGAAGGTGTTTTAATTTGATCCAACTCAAATGTGTGCATTCAACACTTATCATTAATTTTGTTAAAGTGAAACAAATAATTCAACTAATTAGCCATTCTGTTTTTCAGAAGCCACAAATTTCTTACTTTCATAGAAAAAAATTAAGAAGAAAAAATAAAACAGAAGGCCTTTATCTTTCATGATTAAACCACAAAAGTCTAGAGGGAAAACTGATAATTAAGAAAAAACTATATGGCAAGCTTTTTTCTTAATTTCAACTAAAAAAATCAAAGCATTACACAAGGTCACGCACTTTTGTTTTCCCCCTATAAGGGAGTAAAAATGCCGACAATACATTCTTACAAGTTTTTTTCTAAATAATTCCTAGCAAATAGGATTCCTTACAAACCAACTTCATCTCCAGCATTAAAACTCATCTGGAAAAGGGGTCGTTTACATTGTTTATAAAACACTGCCACATAAAATGTGTAAAAAAACATATTTCACTAAAAATAGCTTGCGTAAGTAAGGGATTAGAGTAGTTTCTACTGCTGTAATTGTTCCTTTGTAGTTTTTTCCATGATGTTTTTGAACAGTGTTTTTAACTATGTTTATTAAATTCAGCACATCAAAAAGGATCAAAGAGAAAGCTAGTGAGAACCAAAGAAACCCCAAGCGTATTGTGTTGTCTCACTGGGGAGTTATGCAGATTCAAGTAAACAAGTGCAAATTGTTGAGGTTTTAATGAAAATTTTCTACAATTATTGTATCTGAAGTCATTCTATATAATAACATCTGTACAGCAGATGGCCATACTGTACAAAAGGCAAGCAATGCTCCTTTTTCTTTCTCTGTTTTAACAGTACATCTGAGATGACTACTTTTGTCATTGTGCTTAGTTTGGTTCAGCAAATAATTCGTAAAATGCAGCTGCTGCAGATGGTCACAATAGTTACTTGACTGTAAAATCAAAGACAGGGTGAAGTATTTGTGTATTAGTTTCATCCTGTTAAAAAAATCTGACATTAACCCTGTTCAGCTCAAAAGGTGTATCTATAAAACGTTCTGTAAAAGTAGTGAAGAATTGATGTATTTAAATGCTCCTTGCTCCCAAGACACAGCTACTACACTTTTTTTTTTTTTTAATTGAGTTAACTTGCATAATTTCTTTGCAATAATAAAACAAATCTAGTTAGTAACTGTGGTATTCGTTTAAGTAATTCAACACAAGATTTTAATACCATTTCCTCCACACGGAGTAATTTATTTTGTTTCCTGAATTTCTATTTTTCATCTTGGTTTCTATCAGCACGTTAATTTCAAATTGATAATTTTAAATGAAAACACAAACGATTTATTTAATGATTATTTTTTACAGTTTCAGTCAGCTTTGTGGAAGTGTGTCTTTCGTACTCCTTGAAACATGAAAATGCCTTGTACACTTGCATGCAAAATGTCATGCACATGTATTTATCTTTTTATAAAGCAAAGATAAGCAACTTTAACTGCTAACTAAATGCAACTTTAACTGCTAACATTTCACTAAAATGTGAAAAGAGTCTATTGATATCTATTATTGTCTGGTTATGGCTGTTCTTCACATAGAAGAACTAACTTCTGTTTTCATTAGATTCAGCATCACTATTGCTTTATTTAACGCCGCTTGCCAGACTACAAACATGCTGAAGATTCACGCATGGCTTGTGACACGAAAAATAAAGATCCTTTTCCTCAGACTGCCAGAAGAATTAAGAATTAGAGCTTCGTAGCAGAGTGTTTCCGAGGCTTTAATGCACACGGCAAGGTAAGTCCTCCTTCTGGGAGGATGAAAAATTCTAGCGTAAGTGATACGCTCTGCGGAGTTTGCCAAATTGCTTTATCGTGCAGTGACGGAACAGGCTCGGCTTTGATATATTGAAGCTTGCTGTGGACACCATAATGTACCATGGGACGGATAATGTATAAATGATAGAGGGGAAGTGATGGAAGGAAAGAGGATTATAACACACAAAGAAATCTAGAACTATTTAAAGGATATTAAAAGACCCCTTACTCCGTTGCAGTGCTTTCTGTGCCAGGATTGCGATATGATTGGAAAAGCGTGGGAATGCAGTCACTGTTCCTGCCTGCACTGCTGTTTATTTATGGATAAATCAGGAGTTTTAGGCTCCAGCATTTTTTTAGGCTTTCATGTCCCATGAACCTTAAATTTTTCATTTTTAACTTTTAAAACAATAAAGAAGTACTGAAACTTGCTGGCCCGAGGAGAAATACTTCTGATGAAAAAGAAATAAATCACCACCTAGCTTGGCCTGGGACTCGCTCCTCTCAGCTACAGACCATTTTATCTCTCAAGCGACTCTGCCAAATACCTACATCTGGCTCAACTCCAGATCATGCAAATGTACCATCTTATTAATTATATTAAAAGACTAATAAAGCAATTTATGAAGATAATCAAAATGTCTTCATTTTAAACGAAGCTCTGGCATTTTGCTAATTCCACCCAAGGTGTAAAATTTCCTCACATTTTTGCTGCAATGAAAGCAACTTTTGGGACAGGCACCCTCATTTTCTCTGCAAGACTCTCAGCTGGGCAGAGGAAGCATGTAACAATTTAAAACTTCACAAGCCCAGAGCAGAACAATGGTAGGACCCAATATTTACATAGCAGCATATGTCAGGACTCTGAACACTTTTTTCTTCTTCTTTTTAAACATAAATATAGGGTCCTAGAAAACAAATGTAGTTACTGAGTGAAAACTGTCAAAATGTTGTCCTTTGAATTATGTGCTGCATAGCCAGAATCCCAGAATCACAGTTCTTGTAGCCATTATTCCATCCAGAATTCTGTCAATGAATTAGTAATCACAGTCCAGGGGATATTAACTACAAAATTATGCACTCTTGGGTGCTACTGAACATAAAACTCAGGTAATAGAGTCTATCGTGGTTTTGCTATTTTCTGCTGTGGGTTTACTATGTCAGCTGGAGGAGTTCCCCTTGATGACCCACGCTTTAAAATGGTTACTGGACCACCACTTGAACAAATCAGCAGCAATTCTAATTTTCAGAAACTCTTACCTGCAGTTTTATGACCACTTTTAACATTCAGGCTTCCACTGAGGTTTGATAAAGAGGCTAGCAAACACGGTTTACTTGGATGTGGGATGGTTTCCATAGAAACAACCATTTGGACAGTGTGAATGGAAATTTTCTGGAAGCAGGACAGAGCTTGCCACAAGTTTTCTTGTACCGAAGCCTTCTGCGCAGCATTGGTGTGTGCTGCAGGTAGCAAGTCCTTTGTACTGGAGTGTTTGGCTACCGAAGTGCCGGCCCCATCTGGATGAATGCCAGCTGACGGAGCAGCCTCCTTCCTGGGCTCATAATCATTCGTGCTCACGATTTTTGTCAAAAACTGGTTTATTTGATCAAGTCTGACAAAACTCAGATTTGCTTTCAAAGGTTTTGATATATCCACATTGATGTCAGCTGTAGGAGAGAAGCAGAGAAAGAAGTATTAGAAGTTACAGTGCAATTATTCAAGAAATGGAAAAATGTTAGGCTTTTAGTGAAGAAAACATTATTTCTACCATGTTTCATTAATGGGACTGAATTGATGATAAAATATAACAAAGCAATATTTTTATGAATAAATCTGAAATAATGCACCATGAAATGTACTATAAGCAATTTTCATTATTTAGAATTCTAAAGGAAGAAACATGTCTCAACCTAAATCTTATTTTCTTGTTTCTTGCCAGGGACCACCACAGCTATCTGAAAGGTATACACTTCATTTGAGTGTGTAGGAGGGTAAATACATAGACCTTTTGTGTCAAAATGAAAATATACTTCACGTTCTCTTGAGTTTTCCATACAGTAGAACTATTTGACTAAACTCCAAAGCCAACAGTGAACATTTTCAACACATTTAAATGAGTGAATAACATGTATATTCTTTTGCACATTTAAACACATTTAAACGAGTGAATAACATGTATATTCCTTTGCTTCTTAGACAACTTATAAGCAGTATTCTTCAATGCATTACCATGCTCAAATGTAAAATAAAAACAAATATAAAAGCTGAGGTACGTTTAGATTTCTTTGTTTTTCAGGGAGATTAAAATAATCTATTATTTAAAAAAAATATCATAGAATCATGCGTTCTTTGTCTCCTTAGAAAAGGATTTTGGCACTTCTGAGACTGCTAAAAACCTCAGAGAAATTTTAGAAGTATTATGAACAACACTGGTAACAGTGGTATTTCTTGTTGCTCAGGTGTTGCAATTACCAAGATTATTTTGCAGATGGGAAGTAGGATTTTACGAAGCTGAAACTTACTTCTGTGCTACCTGTCTCTTTATCAGTAAATTACACTTCATTACAGGAATCCAGCTTTTTTTTTTTTTTTTTAAATTTCAAATTAAACTTTCACCTAGTAATGAGATAGCAGGGGGAAAAGCTTGCTTTTCACTTAAGTCTTTCATTCTTCTCTCCCTCCCCTCCAGGAACAAAACAGGCTGAAAATTCTGCACATACACCTAAACTATATTAAATTGTTCAGAGAAAACATTGCTACTGAGTTCCGAGTTACACTATAAATGTATAACAGAAACACTGTTTATTGAAGGTTTCACACAGATTAAGGGATATTTCACCAAAATTAGGACCTAGTTTCAAGTTGTCCAGGATCACATTCTACACAGATGCAGACTGATAAACTTGATTCTCTCATCTTTTGGTAAATCAGAAACTTTTACCACAATACAGGAGCAGAGATTTAGATCTATTCTTAAGCATAACCTCATAGTGACATCCTAGAATCCCAGGCACGTGGCGAAGCTCTCCTCTGACTCCCCAAAATATCCGGAGGGTGGGATGTGTGTTATGTGTGTGAAAATTGCCGTTAGATACTTTGGTATCTGAACAGGTAAGTGCAAATTTTAAACTAACCCTTTTTCTACAAAGATAAGAGAAATTTGCCCTGTAAGATTTGTTACACCTGAATAGAAAAACACAAAAATAATGACCTCAAAGTCTCAGTAGTACTTCACAAGCCCAAGATAACTGAGATTTAAGACCGAAATCTGTTTAATTGTAACTTTCAATTTTAACTATTAGTTTTCTGAAAATACTTTCTCTTATGTTAAAGACTTACACGCTGAACTAGAAACTGTGGCAAACACTACCAAACACGTGGGCCTAATAGAAAGGCAAATATCAAAGCCAAACATTAGAAAAGGGCAGGCAAGATTTTTAAGCATCCAAAGTCATATATGACAGACTTGAAGATTTTTCAAAACATGTATGTACCACTTTTAAAAACATTTAAAAGCAAGGGAAGAAATATGTTATAACACTTTTGAAAATATCCCTACCCTTCTTGGCACTAAAAAAATACCCCAAGGCATGCCTGCCTTTGCACATAATCATTGGTCCTCTCTTCCCTTTGAATGGAGGAAAGGAGAGCTATTAAAGAAGTATAGATAGACCCATGGGACGTCACGATATTCACTTATACCCAGATGGAGAGTTATTCTAATGAGTTGTTAAGAAAAAAAAAAAAAAAAAAAAAAAAAAAGGAAAGAAAAAAAGCAGCAGTTTTAAAAACGACCCAAATTTGAAATCCAAGTCACACTAGGATTTGGGTCCCTGAAGCACTAAGGCGCTTTCAAAAAATGTCCCTCATCAACTTAATTGTCTTCGTTAGTTAAGTAGTAATAAAGGACTAAAATAGAATCATTTTTTTTTTGGCTTTGCTACATAATTAAGTAATGAATATGAGGAAAGGACCCTTCTTGCTTGGTGTGACAGCTTTCATATCTACCGTGTTAGTCTGTGGTGCATTTTATTGCTAATGCTTTCCTATGGTAGCGTAGCACAGAAAAGAAAAAAACAAAACATCCCCAAACCCCCTAAAACCTGAAAACCACTTTGACGTAAGTGTGTTAGGACAGGTGTAAAGCTAAAGCCAGAGAATAAAGTGATTGAGCAAGACCTGAAAAGGAGCTGAATATGAGAGCTTTAGCTCTCTCCGGGGTTTTGTCAAGCCAGGGCAGAGAAGAAACGGGGTGCTGGTGATGCTCCGTGCTGGATCATGCACGGCACTGGTGGTGCTGGGCTGGTGTGTAATCAGAGCTGTTAATCACTTGTTTTCACAAATGCAGAACCCCTCCAAGAGGGCAGTAAAAAAAATAAAAATAAAATACTAGAACACCAGAGAAACAAATGCAAATGGCTTCCCTGTTTTGTGCTTGGAAACCACGCGTCACACAGCAAAAATGCTGTCATGAGTGATATCTTGACAAAGGTTTGTATTAAGTTATTATTATCCAGTGAATCAGCCCCGACAGAAAGTGGTGGCAGCCAGAAGCATAATTGCAGAAAATGTAACTTTGGAACCTTCACTGCAAATATTTTAACTATCTCATAATGACATAGGTTATTTTTACAACTGGGGAAAGATTATGTAAGGAGATTCTTTGGCATTTTAAGTAAAACGTTGGAAAAATAAAAATCCAATTGAGCAATCAACATGTTTTTAGTCTTTGTCCTGTTTTACACTTTATACTTAGCCCTGTAAAAGAAACTTTAACATTCCCTCTAAGAAAAACACATTTAAGTGATGGACAGCAACAGTGAAAACTGATGAAATATGAAGAGCTATTTATAGCAGTTGATGAAGATGAATGTTCAGCAGCTTCTCCAGCTATTCAAAAAGGACTAAAAAGAGATGTTACAATGTAAAGGGTCACCTAGATACAGCTGGAAAAAAAATCCCAAGGTGCAAACTCCAACATTATTTTTAGATGACGTTAAACACCTTGGGAAGCACACCACACAATGCTGCACATTCCTTACTAGTAGGAAAGCACAGGTTCCCACAATTCAAGCAACTCTTTCAATTATCCAAAATTGCATCAGAATCCAGACAGGGCAAAAAGTAGCTCAAAGTCTCCTTTAGCTCCTCAATTACATTGCTACAACTCTCTCCTTTACCTACCAGTGACTGGCTACCACAATTATGCTGTGACGCTTTAGATTTAAGGCAAAATAGCAATACTCAATTTTTCCAGGTGTTACCTATTTCCAGCAAATAAATAATAATGGAATTACTGTGATTGTAAATACACTGTGCTCAAGAGACTTATTTATGTTTAAATCAAGCTGAACTAGATGATATCAAAACAACACATATTTTTATTACAGATTAGCATTTGAGTGTAGAATTTGTATTTTTCTTTCTTGCTCTCAATTTCTTCACTGCACCTCTTCAGATTACCAAGTAAATCCATGCCTGTCAATTATTAGTTTCTAATTACCCTTCACAACTTTCTGAACAGCTACTAGGAAACAGAATGATGAAATAACTACTGAGTTAAAAGGAGATTAGATAAATATAAATAAATTACACTTATTATATGCTCCCACCACACCAGGAGATGACTTAACAGTGAAAGGAAAAGAATCACATTGCAATAATGAAATCAGAGAGGGAATTCAGGTCCCAGAGGCGATTCTACGGAGTTTATGTTAATGTACACCTTGTGGGGGACCAAAAATCAACTGGAATAGTTTCCTGAAAACTGTTTCCAGCTATTTTCTCATTTAAAAAGTTCCAACTTCACTTGACCCATTAGTCATCATATTACTTACATTTATTATGTATTTTGAAATCTATTACAAAAAACCCAATGGATTCAATATGGCCTGTTTGAACAAAATCATAACATCTATAAAAGAAAACCTATAAGCAGCACTCTGAAATTTCTGTCTGAAACAATTTCTTTCTTTGTCATTTTATTACTTATAGCTTCAGATAAAAAAAAAAAAATCAGGGTTATGAGTATTTTACCCTTGTTCTCTGTAACATTCAGATTTGTACCATGAAGATAAAATTTTATTCTGTGAACTTGGGATAATGATATTACTCCAAAGAACTTTTTATTTGGTGAGCTAAGGATGAATAAGCAACACAAAAATAACAGAGCTCCCAGCAAGTTGCTTTAGGTCAGTAACAGCTCTTATTGAAGTCAGTGGGCTTATTCTAATATATGCCATAACCTAATGTGCACCAGGTTACTATTTCTATGACTAATAAACTACCATAGGACACTCGTAATCTGAAAAATCAGAAAGTAAACTTCATGAAAATTATTTATAGGTTCTATTTATAAGACTGGGGTCTTTTCACAGACTATGAGAAATGTTGAACTACGAGAGAGTAAAATAAGGCATTTTCCAAGAATTTGTTAACTTTTCATACACCTCATTCTGCAACAGATCTTTCATTTCTCATAACTAATATGGAAAAGGCCAGATCTTTCTCTCTTTGGCGGGACACAGGTCCCTCTCTCCTTTACCCCAAGAAGGCTGTAAAATACAGAACATAAAAAACAGAACAAAATACTATTTGCTGTAATCTCAGGATGATTGAATTTCCTAGTTCTAAGCAGGAGAGGAGCAGACAACAGGCATGAAACATTTTACCACCAGTAATATCCTTTCTCTGGAAGCCACCCATTCTGATGTAAGAAGTCTAACGGAGGAAATCTGAGGAAGGTAAAGGTAGTATTGAGCCCTGATTCTGATTTGGAGTCAGGGTGGCCCTTCAGTAACAGGGAAATGGCTGAATTGCAAGAATTAAGTTTATAAAAATAAGGAAAGAGAGAGACATGTAAGAAAAAGACTAGTTGTACTGTTCTCAATTGTCCCTGGTTAGGCATCAAAAGAGAAACAAATTAAAAGAAATTGAAAAGCAAGAAGAATCCAAAAGAACTGTTTTTATCTTCTAATTCATCATTCCCAATTTGGATCAAGGAAAAAGAAAGAAGAAACTTGAGACAAGGCTTCAGAGGCCATCTGCAGTCCATCTTGTATTCTGCTTCTGTGAGACAGATGCCAATTAGTCTGGAAGAAACTGGTAGTCACCGCTCTCTATTTCTACCTACTGTAATTTTTATGCTGCAGCCCTGCAGAAAAAGCTCTCTAAGGACAATATGGCAAACAGAAACCTTCAGGGAGCTTAATAAACTTGAGCCATCTGGGGTGCTCGCTAACAACTCCTACTACCACAACCTTGTTTATCACTGAAATTATGCAAAGGTGACATTAACAGCTCTCACCATTGCCTGGGTTTGAGACCTCAGACAAAGCTCAGAGTGATATATATATATATATATATATTTAATTGTCACAATTGAACTGAAATAATTGTTTTCGGACTAGAAGACCAAAGTTACCAGTGATAAAGGATGGAGGGTTACTGCTATTTATAGCTTGTTGACTGAAATGAAGCAACTGTGCAACTACCAAATAGATTACAGACGTGTGTCAAGGGTTGTGTGGTGAGGCCAAAATTTATACCATGGGCACTTGGAGGCACTGCCATGATAAGAAAACCCTAACTAAGACACATATTAACTCTCTCAGATGAGAGTCAGTCAGGTTGAGGCACAGTGAGAAGAAATAAATTGTTCCAGGCGATTGACCACGTTTGCAGAAAAGAACCCATAAATGCTCATTATCATCTGTTGTAGCTGCCAAATAATACTGTTATAGTAAGACATATGTGAAGAAAAAAAGAAAGGGTGTTTAGAAAATTGAGCAAATAATTTTTAAAAGAATGACAGTATACTGTAAAAGTTACCAAGAAAATGTCTAAGATGTCCAGTTTTTGTTTCAGTACTTAGGAATTTAAGAAACTAAATTTCATTTAAAATAAATGTTGCAGACACTACTGTTAGAAAGGTGCTTTGCTAATTTTACACATTATTATGCTGATATTACAGAAAATAGATGTGTTAAAAACAAAGCAGTACCTACAGGCTGGTACACCTGTTTGGAATATTTCTGCTTGCCTCTTAATCAAATAAATATCATTTCATGGCTATAGTGTCAATGCTTTAAAAGCTTGTTTGTAAAAGAGTAAAGGGGAAAAAAAACTACTAGAAAGCTCAAAAGTTTTGCAAATGACCCAGAGTTAATTAGAAAAGTCTGCACCCTGGCTAGTTCCCCTTCTCACGTGTCAGCTCTCATTAAATCAAAAAATTCTCATTTCAAAGTTAACAAACACCATGGTTAACAAAACTGTTAAACTGGGATCAAGTGGGCACATTCCTAGGTTTATATATGATGTCATGCTAAGCAGCCCACAGCTGAACTTGCAAGTAGTATGAATGATTTTTCAATATATTAAGTATCTGATCTAATGCTAATTTTCTCTCTATAGGCTAACTGTGCTGGGAACAGGTGGCCCTGCTTTCAATTACGGAGGGCTAGCATGCCAGTGTGAGGCCTGGATTAGTTCACCTTCTCACAGGGAATTTGCCTCGGTTGGGAATGGATTTATTATGGCTTCACACATGGAACGGGGCTCATGTCAGCTGAGGGCAGTGATACATCATATGATTCAAATTAACCTGCTGTGGACTGCTCCGCAGGGCTGATATTGTGTATTAAAATGACGACATTTTTAAAACAGCTTGAAAGAAACCAGGATTGCTGAAGTGCAATGGTTCCAATTTGTTCCAACTAATCTATCACCTGCTGGAGATATTATTCTAGTGGGTTTCTGGTAGCTGCTATTTTCCAGGTTTCTCCAAACCACTGACCTTGCTAATGGAGACAATTGTTGCCTTTGGAAACAGGGAAAAAAGCCAGGGAGAGCGCGAGGTGCAGCTTTGTTTGGTGCTCTCCCTGCCTATGGCGGGGCCTAGCGCTGTGCTCCTCCTCACAGCATCCCACCACTGCCAGGGGTGTCTGGCAGGAGCAGCCCCCAACCCCGACACCATTATTATTTTATCTTTCAGTGGGAAATGTCTTCATTTGCCCACATAGTCTGCTCTGTAGAAATGATTTCCAAAGGCAAACATCAAGGATCTTAGTTATTTCACATCGAGCCTAACTTCTTCCCAAGAAAATACTTGGGGAAGTGGACTTTGGTATGAACAGTTATATTTTGTGTGTATATGTATTTTGTATGAAGCTGTACTTCACAAATTAATGAAACGTTGTACATCATTTACACACAGAAAGAATACGTCAAAAAGACAGCTTTTGCAGTTAAGAAAGCATAGTTCGATAAATTAAAAAAAAAGATTATTAAAACAAGATGGTCATAATTTTTCCCCACCTAATGAATAATACCTGATGCTGAAGCAATAAATAGTTCACTTACGTGTATTAGACAAGAAGTAAATGTACAGTCAGTAACAGGCTGAATATAAAAGAGAGAAGGTCATGCAAACTGATGTAAATGGAATTTAAAAAATTTTACATAATTAGTTACTGTAGAAAGAATAGTCCTTTAATACATCGTGGGGTTAGGGTTCAGGTCTGTTCCCACAGGCCTGATGATGAATGCTTATTTCTCCTAGGATCCTATTACCTTAAATCTGGAAGAAATATCATTTTTCTTTATTTGCCAAAAATGTACAAAATAATCAACTCAAGTGGTAAGAAGCGCATTAATGTATCCTGTTATTCTCATTTAATTAGTGGTTTCCAAGTTTAGCTACTTGCTGTAGTTTTTTGATCTCTAAGTTAATACAGACTGACAACCTGGTTTCCTGTGTGGTGAAAGTATACAGTTTTTCTGTGGAACACTATCTACTTATCTACTTCAGCTGACAAACTATTTACAAGGAGTACAGTTTTCACCTAAGACAGCAAACACTGGGAACCACTTGCAGATTTTTCCCTTTTAACTGCTTGCATAGTAGTTTGCATCATAAACCACAGCCATGTTTGATTGCTCTATCTGAAACAACTTCAGCATGCCAACAAAATTCTTCTTAAGAATTATGGCATTGCAGTTGAACAGCTGAACTCTGCACACTTAAAATCTATACAGAAAACTGTGCATTCATCACCACTGCTGCATCCAAATTTTTATCTGTATATGCACAGCTTTTAGGAGTCTTCTGAAAAGGAGATCACCTGTGCCCAAACACCAGCATCTACTAGCACACATTGCTTCCAGTACATTTTAAAAATTAACTTACTGGATTTATGAAATGCACATATATAAATCAACATGAAAATATACAACACGTCCTTAGAAAATACACCCATTAGTGGCACCATTATTTGCCAAATGTTCAACTAAAAAAATCCCTAGGCCTTTGAGGCATGCAACATAAGCGTATTTCATCAGTGTATTTATTTAATCAATTTAGGTATTTGAGATGGGAGACATCATAATTAAGGTTGTCTGCTGATCTTACAAATGTTTTGCTGAGGTTCCTGTCCTTAATGAACACCTGCAGGCTTAGTTAGGACCTGGTGATGTAGATACCTTCTCCAGAACCATGCTCTGTAGGCCAAGCTACCTCACCCAAGAAGTTGTGGTTAGAGAACTTCTCCCCCCGCAAGTAGGGTTAGTAACTTGTTTTCCAGTAGTCAGCTCAGGAGTTGTCAAACTTTCATAACCCCTTTGATTGTGCTATTCTGATGCAATTGCATGTGGAAAGTGTCTTTCACTAATTCAACAGAACACCCATGGAATGGTTCTTGGTAAAGGTTAGCTTATTTGAAGGGTATCTCATAGTGGCAACAACTGAGATGAGAAAAATCTGTAGAGGAATGCAGTGCTGTTTTGTTATATTACCCTGGTAAAATACTTTATTAAAATTCAGAGTAATTACTGTTGAGTCATGTTTAACGATAGTTCCAATTAGCAGCAAATAGATGATAAAAAGAATGCCTTTTGGCTAAGAAGAGATCCTGGATGAAAGCTCTGAGGTTTTATGTGCCTTACAAGAATAAATAGACTGGATTTTATGATAAGTTAATTTATGTTTTTATTCAGTTCCCTATTTAGCCAAATACCATGGAGGAGAGAGATTTAGCACTGATTCAGGATCTGACTGAATAATTGAGAATGGGGTAGAAACTGAGATCACTCGTGAACATGTACTTTGCAAGCTGGTACCAACTTCCTTGTTTGCTAGTTTAGTTAGAAAGCTGTCCTACTAACAGAAGTGTGTCAGGGAAACCTTCAGGCATTTAATAAATTAAATATAAATGCTGGGCCAGGAAACTACTATAAGAACCTTAAGAAACAGGGGAATGGAAAGACAAGGGATCTGGGAATGTGGGAACCTGCCAGAGATGTGGGAAGAGAGGATCAGAGTACATCAAGAAATTGGAAAAATGAGAATAAAAGAAAACAAAACTGGCAGCAGCGACCAAAATATTGTAGTGTCAAGAGAGAATACATTTTCCTTTTGGCTTTCCAATGGAGCTCAAAAATCTTGACTCCCCACATTCCTCTGCTCTTATCAGGTATTTATAAAGGCCACTGATACTAAGCGTCTCTTCCCCTCTTATGCTGATCATGCTTAGACTGAAAATCAACTACTACTATTATTAATCCTTTAGCTCAAATGGCAGTAAAACATGCAGTTCAAAATCCTATTAATGAAGCCAAACAGGGGTCAATATAAGAAAAACTGCGTTGTCAGGTGGTTTTAAAATCTTGTCTTAAAGGAATGCCTTTAAGGCAGCATAGAAAATGAAAAAAGTGGCAATGATGAGGTTGTGAACTTTATTCTTTCTTCAAGACTCTTGCATGCCTGCATGTAAAAAAATGGATTTTCGAGTTACCTAATGAAATATTCATAATCAGCTGGTAAATACATATCATCTCTCATTCTCTGGTTGTTCAGTTTGATAACCTGGGGGCTGATATACAGAAATGATAACTGTTTCACCCAAAGACAACAGGAACTGTGCTTCCAACATCTAAATTCCTGTATTTTTAAGTACCTTGGACACAAAATTGTCAGTTTTAAATTGGTAACCTTAATGTAACGAAAAAAAACCTTCACCTCAGTTACCTCCTGTGAAATGGCAAGGGCAAACTAACCCATCACCCACAGGAGGGTTGTGCAAGTAAAATGAATTTGTCTGTAGTGCTCAGATCCTAAAGCAGTAAGGAACAGAGAGGAAATATGTAATTCTTTTGTAGAGCTAGGTTCACATGTGTTAGACTGTATAAATGTTTACCTGGATTAATAGAAAAACCCAACACTGAAAAGTTGCTCACTAAATGACTGATAACAGCTCATTCTGTGTGCTGAGTAAAGATATTTAAGAAAAAAGTTACACAATTCAACAAAGTATAGTATGTACACACAAGAGAGATGATTTATGATGGCACAGGTATATATAGGTCTATTTTCTATCTTTCAATACAAACTTAATTATATTCTACATAGTACTGTAGTTATAAATACATAATTCACAACATAGATAATAGTAACAGTTTAATTTGCAGGAGTCTGTGATTCTTCTGGAGTCAGAGTTCAAGTCACTTAAGTCTTTTTAACTAAATCCTAATGAACAGTCATACTAAACCACTTATATTCTGTATTAAAGAAACACAATATAAGTATTATTTTCATGTTTGCAGTGTTAGCATTTTAGATTATATGAATTTGTAGTGCCAGGTATCCAGATTCCAAAGAACCCAAGAGAAGGCAGATCATTAAAATCTCCAAAAACAATTTAAAAGTCAGCTTTTATAAACATACTTCAGTAAATTCTAAAATCTCAATTGTTCAAGAGCTCGAAGCAGGTTGTTTACATTTTATTGGAAATTTGCCAAACTCAGGCTTCTAGAGGGGGTAAAACTTCGATAATGACCTTGAAAAGAAAATAATCAGGCCTTAAACCTATGACTGACCCGGGACTGACCATTCCTCAACTATGATTTCAATTCAGGGTAACGATGGGAGGAAAATTTCACATTCATCAGCAAGCAATACAACATTTTTCTGATCTAATTGTGTGTATACATGTGTGTATCTATAAATAGATTACGTTATGAAAACAGAGCTTAAAGTCAATGCTTACCTGGTCCATTAAGGAAGTCTTTAATTTGTACTGTGATAAGAGGAGGTGGAATACCACTTTTAGCATCTACTTCTCCCGCTACTGTTTGCAACCAAATCTTGCAATAATCCAGAGCTTCTGGTAGAGTCTTTCCAGGGTCTAGAGGTGATAATGATCATATTCATTAACGATATTCCAGGAATATGATACATAACAAAATGCTACATAACAAAGTCGTTAAGTAAAACTGAGAAGTTTAAAATGTATACACAGTAGATAAAATTCCTAATACAGCATTTGTGCTGACATAGATAGTGCATGTGTTTAACAATGTATGTATACATATGCAAGAGAGCAAATCCAGTATCACATAAAATGAAAAAAAAAGCAAAAATACCAAGTGAAATATGAGTAAAAGATATTACCATCCCAAGACAACTTTAAATAGCAGTTAAACTGATCTTTTGTTAGCAGTACTATTTAGAAGAGAATCAGCAATCAAAAATCACTTTCTAGACTGTATTTTCATTACCATGTAAGAAAAAAGTAACAGCAAGATAAAGTTTAAGAGATCAAAATGCTAACAGATCTCAAGGACAAAGCACAATGATATGGGAGTTATATCATTCTCTTCAGAGTTTCACTCACACAGCATGTTTAGCTTCTAAAAACAGTAGCTATTCTTGGATAGCATCTTGAATGGTATTCCTTTGATCAGTCCATAATATCACACAAGTACATGAAAATTAATTTCCTCCAAGTGGTATTCCTTTCTTTATTTTCTGCATATCACAGATGGCAAAAGCAGTGCTGTAGATAGGCTTTTTATTCTTTAGCAACTTATGACCTTTGTTACAATAATCCTGAATTCTGGTACTACACATCTTAAATTCTAAATACTCCATTATTCCTTAATATCAAGAATGCTACTTAAATTATCAAATATCTGCCTCACCCTTAAAGATTTAAGATTTTCTTGATTAAAGTTCATCTCTCCCATTTTCAGACAATTAAAAATTGTTAGAATTTTTTTATTTCAGTGTTACTCAATAGATTCCTTTCAAGAACAGTATTTACATACCCACTATTATACTCAACATATGGTATCGTGGTATCACAGTCATATGTGGACTGGGTATATAAAGTCAGCTTTGGAATTTGTATTTCTTGACCTTATCATGTGATTCATATAAAACTTGGCACATACAAACCCTTATGTGATTTCAAAGAACCTACTGAAACCAATTGATCATGACTTTAGATCTATATGGAAAAGATCAAAAGTTAGCACATTCTTCTGTTTTTATTTGATCAATTTTCAGGCAATGACTTTACAGCAGTATTTGTACTGCATGGCATATACATTACAGCCTTTCCTTCCCTTTATTCCCACTATACATTTATAAAGTCAGCTCTCAACAGTTATTTAAGAGCTGTCACTGCATACAACAGATTTGTATATTTTCCATGTGAATTTCTACATTTTTATGGTTCTCAGCCCTTTTCTTTAATTACACTAACCAGAATTGTATGGCACACTCTCTTTTCTGTAGTAACTGCTTTAGGGAATTTCTTTTTCCTGTGTCTGGATTTTGCCTAGCATACTGAAAATTATTTTATTTTATTTTTATTTTTATTTTTTTACCACTGAGGTACACATTTTTTTCCAAAATATAGTTTTGTAGTTGTTCCAAGCAATGATCTCAAACTTGGATCTATACTGGGATCTATTTTGTTTTGCACTGGTAGCTCATCATAAACAGTATACTAATGTTTTTCAGAACATATAGCACTGTAAAAATTACATTGTGCAATGCGCATCACTAAGTCGCTTGATCTTTTTATTTTATATACTGTTCCTTCAGAAATACTAATGTAAACATTGAGGTTTGCTAATACGGAGTAAAATATTACAATATGCTATTATTTTGTCTCATTTCTGAACGATTGTGCCATACTTTATATAACAACCTAGATCAACCTCTAGAAATTAAGAAATTCCAGTAAATTTAGTCAAACATTGCTTTTTCAGAATACACTTACAGGTATTCCTATTATCCTAAGACACATTTTTGTTATAAAACAGCTAATAATCATTTCACAGTTGTAGTTGTTCAAAGATGAAAATTTAATTAATGAAAGGAACGTACATAGCAGAAAATCCTTGCATGATGTAATACATTAGCTATACAAATACCAGCCTCAGGGCGCTGTATTGCAGAATGTAAGCACAGAATCAAAAATAAATAAATAAAAAATAAAGGAGCCATTGGGCTCTTGGAAGATTATTTTGCTCTGTTATGTCTCCAAGGTGTGCAGCACCATCATCACCCCTTCAGTACCTGGGACATATTAGGACTGGGACACAGGAATAGTGAGAAAGACCTCAGAATTTACACATTAGGAACACAATGCAGACACCTCAACACACAAAACTAGCCCAAGACCAACAAAATGTATTACTTTTAACCCAGCACTGGCCTTACAGAGTTCATTTTTTTTTTCTTTTTTAATTTTTACCTTTTTTTTTTTTTATTGCAGGTGGAACCATGCTATGATGAAACAGATAATTCTGGAAGCAGGACAGCTGCATTGTCACAGTTCAGCATCTGAGGTAATAATTTTGAAGGGCCATGCAAAGAATGAGTTTGAGTGTTTCCAAGCCCATGGCATGGTTTATTAGGACCTGCATGACAGACTTGACTTTACATCTAAGTACATCAGGCATGGATCAATAAATAATTTTTTATACAAGGGGAAGAAAGCTAAATTCCAGAGGTTTCAAAACTGTCCATACAAGTGCTTATCTCAAAAACTTGAAGGAAGTTCTAAAGAGGAGCTACTAAATGTATCTGGGAAGGACAACTTCATTTACGTTGAAGGTCAAAAGAGTAAAATATGTATATCCTGGTTAACAAAAAATCTTCTAAGTTAGAAAACAGCAAATATGTTTTTTATAGGATTGAGGATCAGGAAAAGAATAAAACAATATAAACAAATAAATAAATTCCTATGCCACTGGGCAGAGGAATCACCAGAGAAGCAATAGAATGAAAAAAAAAAAAAAAAAAAGAGAAAATCTAGGCTGAAAAGTAAGGAATTCCTGATGGGGAGAGCTATTAGGAAAAGGACTCTTCTCCCTCAAGGAAATGATGGAAATGTTCAAAATGTTTAAAAATACACTTGACAGAACACTATAAAATATACAATAGGGAACAATTATGCATCAGCAGGGAACTGGTCTGAATAATGTATTATAATAGGTCATTTCCATTTCCATTTTCTATGATTCTCCCAAAAATCAACACTTAAATTTGCAGTTATTTGTATAAAGAAAATGCTGGAGAAAACCCAAGGGATGCATATATAAGCAAAAGGAGAGGCTAGAATTACTCCGCAGCAAGCCAAGAGAGAGAAAAGAAAGGCTTGAAAAGCGAAGAGTGGTGAAGACGGCCAGAAATTCTATCCTCTGCACGATGTGAAAAATTTGTCTGGGACAGCAAAAGAGAAATGGTGGGACAACTATCACAGATCGACAACCAAGAGTGTAATTTAAAATCTGTAAGGCTGAAAAGCTGCGAGACCTTGAATATTTCCACATTGTTTTCCTTTAGTATTATTATTATTCAAATGAAATATATATATATCTCTCTGGCTATTTTTGAATCCTCCAAACATTCAAAGCCACTTTTAGTCCTGGTAAGTTCCAGACCTCGTCTCTAAAATTCAGAGTTTATGAAGTAACTTCCTAGACTCAATTTGGATTTGCAAGTTTTGATTGCAGTTACCTCCCCCTCATTCTCATGCTAATAGGAGACAGCAAAACCCAAACTTTTGAGGGGGGAAAGGAAAGGATGGAGGCAGGAGAAATTTCACATCTTGAAGATTTTCATTTTTCAAAACATGTTTTTTGACCCTGTTTTTACCTGACACCCAGGGCACCCTGGGGGAACAGCCCAGGGCAGGCGTTTGCAGGGGGACCGGGCTACCGAGCGACTTGGCCCCTCCAGCTGGAACCTCACCCAGGCCGAATGAGATCTCCAACAGGCTTTTATTTCAATGGATGAATCATGGCTTGGTTTGCAGTCAATTTTGCAAGCCAGTACGATGCTGCAATCTCCTCTGCATTTCCAACTCCAAAGTGGGACGTTTCATCTTATTTTAAAAATGGTTTCCATTGGTATTCAGTGAACTTAAATGGGAAAACATTTCTGTGAGCGTACTCACAAGTGCTGTGTCAGGAAGTTCCCAAATGAGCATTTACAGTGACCCAAGGCATGCACACTCCTGGGCCAGCTTATCCTTACTGGTGGGGCTGCACACCCTTACGTCCCTGGATGCTGGTGCACTGGACGATAAATATACTCAGAGGGGAGGGAACAGGTGATACTCCAGCAGAAGTCCCTCAATGCTGTGCTAAGAAACAGCTTTAAATCCTCTTTCTGCTTCGGAGGAAGCACAAGCTGACAGGGAGGCAGTGAATGAGACTTCCTGCCAGATCCAGCCTGTGTTTCTCTCCATTCAGCCTGGGCTTTTTCATTAGATCAGAGGTTACATGTGGTCTTAGCTACTGCATCTGCTCTTCATGGACCCCCTGCCATCAAAGGCGTGGGTGTAAAAAAAAATAAAATTAAAGGCAAAAAAAAGAGAGAATAATTTTGGACGGCCTCACAATGGCTATTTTTTTTGCAAATGCTTCACTGGAGGAAGTTGAAGAAATTCCATGCATAACACATATTTATTTGGAAATTTCTCTCCTTTATAATGGCCAAGCAGCACAACCTCCTCTTTGAAAATAAACAAACAAACAAATAGAAAAAAGATTTTTCAAGAATGCCCAGAGCACAATGCTCAGGAAATGAGGCAATTTTGTATCTGGATTACATTACCTGAAACAAAGCAAATAAAAGTTTAAAAAAATATTTATAAAAGCAGCTTATGAGATTACATTAAAAACAATTGCACCCACTTTTATTTAAGTGGAAATGGCCAACGCTCTGTTAGCAAAAACTAACGGCTAGCAGATGCCATTTTTTTAAAACGTAGGATGAGCAACGAATAAAAAGGGTTGTTTTATAGTATTTTTTAGGCTACCTACAAAGGATCTTACAAGTCAACTCAGGGAACAGCTAGTCTTTTTAATGACATTTATTGAGGGTTTAATATTTAACCCATTAATTTATTTACTTTGATTTGAAGTTCTCATACCTGGCACTAAGTACCATAATCATAATCAAGCTGTGCGAGTACAAAAATAATTTAAAACACAAATGAAGCAGCTTAGCACAACCATAATAAAACAGAGCTAACATTATAACAACCTAGTAACTTTCCTCCTCCTCCAGACTGACTTGCCAGTGGACGTGCTTTGAGAGAAAGACTGAGGAAATTGAAAGCACAGCCACTAGTCTTTAGCTCCAAGGCAGGCAAATGCTCCCAGATACAGACACAGGCCTGCTGGAAATGTGTTACTGCTAACTGATAATTGACAAGCTAATAGTACTTAGCTTTTAAATATTCTATTTCCCCCAATTTTCTTCTCATGTACTTATTGCTTTCATCTTTTGGAGTAAGCAAAAAACAACCCCAGACACGGCTAGTGAACAGAAGAACCAAGTTCTTTGGAAGAAACTCAGTGTTTTAGCCACTGTGCAATACCCTCTCACACATAAAAGAGTGATAGCTTACTGTAAAAATCCTGAATTTTAAGCTCCATTAACTTGAAATCTTCAAAAAAAAAAATCCTTACCCCAAATAAAATGTATGTGGCTTCATAAGAGTATTAGAATCTTCACATGTTCAAAGTAGTAAATTATCACAAATTTCATTTTGTCATTAGCTCAGGATTACCTATTATTTTCTTCAGATTTCATGCTGGTGCAGTGTTACAGGATAGTTTCCCTATTTTATTCAAAGCTTTATAAAACAGACTCTCCTCAAATACCTGTTAGAAATAGCTGTAAGGTCACAGACATTCTTTGTTGACTTACAGCTGAACAACGTGATACACTTATGGAAAAGACCATAACTAGGTTTAAACTATTATCAGATTTTCTTTACTCCAAAGCACTCTTGGGAGCTACCTTCCATGAAAAAGTAAGAACTTCCTTGTTTCATAATGGAATCTTGTATTGCTTCTGCCTTTCAAGATTTGAGAGAATTGTTTTAAAAATGTAGATTCTTTGGTGAAAAGCAGTAAGGAATTATAGCACTGCATTTCATAAGACCTGAATCCACTGCAGTTGAACTAACAGTAGTTGTCTTCAGAATTACACAACAAAACTGATTCAAAACAATTTTCCAAATGTTTTAGAATAGTTCTAGAATGTTCTTATGCGGCATATATGGTATGTATACATGCACAGGATGATTTGAAATGTCACAGTTTTTATTAGCATATTTTGGATCGAATCGACATAGTTCATATACAGTTAGCTACGTAAGCTTAACCGCATTAGTATAAGTAATGAGAAACCACCCCCACAGGACTACCAATAAAACTTTGTAACAAATGACATATATTTTTTCTTCTGCCCAGAGGAGTCTTAATTTCATCAGATTGTGATGAAATTTGCCATGTTATATCTCTTGCTGTGCAGTTGCCCATCTCCATCCTGTGGTGTCATGCACACAATGTTTTCATCAGGCTTAGTTCCACTGTTAAAATGTTTTTCAAGGGGGAATATGCTCCGTTGATAACCCAGTTTAAATACATCTTTCATATTTAGCTTGTGTCCTCCTCCCCATTGTACCTTACATAACTGAGAATTAGTTGGCTTGCTGACACACAGACACAGGAAGGGAAGTTTTTTAGAGTTTAACTGGAAATATTCTTTAGCAACATTCCCTGTAAATTAAACATCATTTATGTCCTCTTCCCACCTTCCAGTCCTTAATATACAGAGGAAAAAAAAAAAAAGTCCATAGCTATTGTGCAGACGGAGAGAATCCAACTTATTTCTTTCAAATGAACTTTATATCATTCTTCATTTGGATGATACATCTCTTTCAGATAAAACTGTCAGCAAATAGTCACAATGTCATGAAAAACTGGAGTGATTGATGAAATCAACTGCAGCGACATAGAAAATGCAGTGCAACACTCCTGATGTTGTATTATATGCTATGTAATATACATAGTGTATGTATACTGATATATATACATACACACACATATATTAAAAAAATAGTTAATTGCAGTTTTGCCTCAAATATGAGTGCTAGAAATTAAAAATAGAAGTTTCCAAAGCTACATGTTACCACAATGGTATGACACCATTAATCTTGAATGATGCAATCACAAGCACAGCAGGTCTTCCTAAACAAGAGGCAATAAAAACTTTATACTGCCTATTTTGTTGTGCAAATTAGCATATGACTTTAAGTGTTTAAGTGTGGATTAGTTTTATTAACTTACTAATACATTTAGGGTGGTGTTTTTAGGCACTAGAACTTTGGCACCCACCTCTCAAACTCTATTAAAAAAAGGCATAATGCTTTGGCAGAAAGCACAGGATTCTGCCTGATACAGGATTTAAGTATTTATTACTGCCCACAAAAGCAGCAGGATGAGACCAGAACTTCTGCGTTTACATCATGTCTGACTCCCACCTCCACACTGTTTTACCTTTGCCCGGCACAAAGACAAAAAGCCAAAGAAAAGGATGAGACCCATGTAGGACTAATCTCTGGTTCTCCAAGACCTTTCCAGCTCTCTAGCTGGTGAGCTAGGAGCTCTCAGGCCATATGTTCCTATCATCTTTACTACTTGCACTTCTTGCCATGCTTCTGTGCTCTCTGATCCACCTACAATTTGTAGGAAGACTTTATTGCTTTGTAGCTCCCATAGGTACAAAGGTAGTGAAAGACTTTGGAAGTTAACGGTAGCAGCAGAATGGAGAGAACTTTGCCCAGTTTATTGGAAATGCAATAGCAGCTTGTACAAGGACACATTTGCATGTCTCAGACACGAAAACAAAGTAGTGACTTAATGAAGCTGTGATCTTAAATTGACAACTATTCCCACTGCCCTTCAAGCTTTGCTTTGTTAATTGATTTGTTAATTCTTTTCCTATTAATTATTACAATGATAATCTTTTATATGGTATTTGACAAATAAACATGGGAATCTGAAGTAAACTCATGACACAACTATGTTTCCCTCAAGGAAGAATAGCAACAGCAAAGGCAGATGAAAATGGAGGATTTTCATCTGGCATTCTCTCATTCAAATATGGCATTCTCTGCCATATTTTCTTCTATTTTAAGTATTTTCTCTCCAGCTGTCTATTCTTCCTCACTATATAATCCTTTTAAAAGTTCCACTATCATTTAGATTTCTGGAAAAAGTTAAGATTTATCAAAAATAGCATTTACTAGTCTTTAATGGCATCCATTAGTCCAAACACATGGCTTTAATCCCAATTTTCAAAAGATACAATCTATACAATCTCATTCAGTAGAGATTCAGTATAGCTGCATAAAAAAGATATTATACTTTATGTAACTCGTGTGCTGTATGAAATCTGGCATGAAAAAACTAGCAATGTTTTTTATCTACAACTCTCATTCAGTGAACAACTTAAAATAGAACAACAAAAAAAAAACAAACAAAAAACTTCTCTAGCTATTTTTTCATCAAATTTCTGCACCCTCAGGTACATTTTTTTTTTTTTTCATAACAGTTTGTAGAGTAATGATGCATCTCATTAAATTCTTATACTCAGTACTGGCTGTCAGACAAATGAATTACAATCATTTGATTTCTCTCTTCATAAGACACAAGACAGAAAAAGAATTTTTCTGAAATTTTCCACTAAGCAGTATTCTGGTCTTTCTTATTATAAACTTTGCATATGAAAAGAAAAGAAAAAAGAAGTAAATTCATTAAAAGCCTGTATCTCAGCTGAATGAAAACTTAAAATAGATGACATCATTAGATGCCTTGGAACATCATTATAATTTTCTTATAGATCATTATCAAAACACCAGGTGCTTCTAAAATGTTAATTCTTTAAATTTTATCAGTATTTTAATTTGGGGAAATATTGTGATAGTCAGCCTTATGAAATGCTTTTTTAAATGAAATCTGCTTGACTTACAACTCTTCTGTAAAAAACACTGAGAAGTAATGGAACAGTCCCTATGACAATCTGGTGCTGAGAAAGTAACACTGAGGAACAGGATGAAATGGTTGCTGAAAGGTTCAAACTTAATTAATTTCAAATGTTTTTAATGCTCGACTAATCTAGCTGTGGTGTATAATCCTTAAAAAATGAATATTTACTGACTGATTTCTAAAGATGTCCTAGAAGTCCACCAGTTGTTTTCTCTTCCATCTCTCCAGAAACTAAGAAGTGTAATTATTTTGACATTTATACTCAGGAATGAATGTTAAATGATCTTACCTGTACACTTGTAGTCTGAGGCTACTCCCTTAAGACCAGCATCAAACACTGATATTTCTACCTTCTGCTTTCTGTGGTGGCAGCTGAGGAGCACAGAGGGCTGTGACACAACGAGGTAGAGAAATGGTTGCAGCTCTATGTCACCAGTTCCCCTGCGACCAGGCTGCCGAACAATAGTTATACCCAGGGCTTGTCGAGCAGATGACCTTGTGGAAGCATGCAGACTTTCCAGTGACAAAAGACCTGTTTTTCTTCCAGTAGACGGGGGAACATTGCTGTTCAAAAGATCATCTGCTGTGACGGAGGAAATGCCTGGCTGACTGGGCTTCTTGGTGTCATGGCTGCTACCTGAGCCTGCTTCTGGAAGGTTCAAGGAGCTTTTGCTTATTTTCTCACCATCTTTCTGCTCTTGTGGTGATTTTGATTTAGGTAAGGCAGTGCATGAGTAAGTCATCAGGGAGATCCGACTTGCTGTAACAAAAATGTCAAAAGGGATGAAGTTGAGGTTCTTCACAATGGAAGACTGGCGGGAGGGACGGGCAATGCGGTGCTGGCTGGTGCCACTGTGCTGCTCGATCTGAACGATTCTGATCTTAACGCTGTCACTGCCAATTCCACTGTCTTGTGCTCCACTGTAACGTGAAGAAGTCTCAACTGTTCCCCCATCAGACACGTCCATTTTTTTCTGCTCTTGCTTGGAAACCTGCAAAGGAAAATATTATATTAGCTTATGATATCCATATCCCAACTGTTTCCATTTCAGTGGCAGCAAACAATCACTATATAAACATGATGTCAAAAAAGAGAATTATAAAAAATATCTGCCAAGTTAACTTTAACAGAGTAATCACTCATGAAAACACAGCAGGTGTCTGTTCCAATGAAATGATGACTCACAACAGATGAAGTGCCAAAAGAACATGTGAAGGAAAAAAATAAAGATTTCTAGGCTTACAATTCATTTTTTTAAAATGGTTCCTTATATGCTAAAGATTCTACAATAAATATATAGATTAATATGAAACCATATCTCTATAAAAGAATACATTGTAAATAAAAAGCCTAGTCATAACTATTTTCTAGTTCTGAGCACTGATGCTCAAGGAGTACTCCTTGGCACTAAAATATTTTACTGTGATAACATGAAAGAGATAGCAATATTAATCTACTGCAAAATCACAAAAAGATAAAATAGAAATTGTAAGCTGAAAAGTGTAAATATTGTATTGTAGAACTAATATTTTTCTTAGAGTTATGGAAATGACAGCTAACTTACATAAAACACCAAAGTTGGAGGAAACATCACACAATATCTATAGACAGCCCCTGTGATGGGGTATGAGTTCTCAGCTAAGGCTCACCAAGCATAATCTTGGCTGTGACATCCACAGGGTTTCAGGTGAGAAATCATTGCATATAGAAGTATTTCGAAAATAAAACATACACCACTGAATAAACTTAAAATAACTTCCATTGTAGGAAGTAAAACAATGAAACGAAACTGATTTGCAGAGCTTACTATCCAGGAACAGGATACACTTGCAAATACTGCTGCTGAAGCAAGCAGAAATCCTACAAAGAACTTGAGGATAAGGTGGGGAGCATATATGCAAAAATATTTGGAAAGAAAAAAAATTGCATAAATTCAATAATAATAATAATAACAGTAATGATGATGGAAGACCAGCTCCTGTGATTCACGTGACTTTAGAGTCATGCATTACCATGGGTAGCTTCCACAGAATTACTAGCACTTCCATCTGTGCTGCCCAGAAGAAGCGTTTCTGCTCCGCTTAGTAGAAGAGTTACCATAAGAAATGCCCTACTCAGTCAGATGTATGACCCATCCAGCAGAGTATGCCGTTTCTAACAGCACCAGGAGGAGACCCTACTAAGAGAGATGGGATGCTGGCCTCTTACTGCAATTTGTTCCCCTTCTACTCCTTAAGCATCCATAGCTGCTCCATTTGGGATGCCGGTGGGTACATGCCTGTGTAGTCCTTCTAGTGACACTTTCTGGACTTCTTGTCATGATTCCTCCACTTCCTTTTTGAATATGCTGACACTGTCTGGCCTCCACAAGCTTCTGGGGCAGCAAATTTCAAAATCTGTATTCAGTTTAAACTAATCTCCTACTAGTTCTAATGTGTGTCCCCAGTTTTTTGTAGTGTAGGATTTGAACAACTGTTTCATGGTCAGCTTTGTCAGTGCTGTTATGACTTTGTAAAACTTGATCATATCCCCCCTCAACCTTCTCCTCTCAGGACAGTAGGGTCCCAGCCTTTTGGGTCTCTCTTCACAAAGCAACTGCTCCAGCACCTTTAATCATTTTAGTTTCCTCTCTCTGATTTGTCTAACTCCACTATGAATTTCTTGAGCACTCTACACAGCTTTCAAGAAATAGGATCACTATAGTTTTATATAGCAGCAAAACGATGCATTGTATCTTGCTCTCCATCTCCAAACTGACTATGTCCAGTATTTTGCCTTTTTTTTTTTGGCTGCCACTGCACACTGACTCAATGATTTCATTTATTTTTTTTCCGGGACCTACTTCAACAGTTTCTTTTTCTCTTTTCCGTTCTAACGAATCTTTGAAAAGGGAGATATAAACTAGGACAAAACATACCTTAACTTCCATTTGAAAAATGTATGCATGAATTAAAAGAACTTACAAAACTTACCAGCAACTACAGAAATGAAGGGCAGCGATTACTGATTTTCTTCAAACTTTAGTATTTATACAGCAGTATATTTAGATTCTGCATTTACTGTTGAAAATAGGTGGTGGTGGTAGTTAAAGAAAAACTGTTTTTCTAAGGATTCCTTTACGTTGTGCTTTCTGAAACAAAGGGAGCAAACCCTCCCCCTCTATTTCTTTAAAGGCATGGCAATACTAAAGAAAGTATTACAAAGGAAATCCTAAAACAGAACCATTAACTAGCTGAGATTTTCTTTGAAAATGTTTTTGCCAGCTCTGGTTACAATC
The DNA here is from genome assembly GCF_011077185.1 of Oxyura jamaicensis. NCBI lineage: Eukaryota > Metazoa > Chordata > Aves > Anseriformes > Anatidae > Oxyura > Oxyura jamaicensis. The sequence continues at coordinate 136,787,572 of NC_048894.1, read as the reverse complement.
TTTTCAGATTCACTCACGTACATATTTTTCAAATAACCAATAAACTTTCTTGTGGCTGATTTCTATGACAGACTCATATCACTGACTTGTAAAAGTGATAGCACTTTTAATGCAGCCTCTGTAAAAATAACTGGAAACCATTCTAATGAATTACAACGTTATAAGCCAAGAAACTGTGACCTCTCCTGATATCCTAGCAAGGTCGGACTATTTACACCTCAGCCTCTCTGTTTGATAAACCAGAACGTGCTTTGTCCGTATCTTGTGGTGATGGTACTTTCAAAATGGCATAGATGGTTTTATTGTTCATGCATTCAGGGCAAGCAAACGGGAGGAAGCTGTGGAATGCTCTTGCCATCATTTCATGGAAATACGGCCTGAAATGAAGTAGAGGGCATATGCTGTTAAACTCAGAAGTTCTTAATTACTCCAAAGCCTTCCTTTCAGCACTATGAAAAATCTTTTTAGAGAGTATAGTTCTGCAGAGAAATACACTTTTACAGCATTGCATGATATTCTTGTTTTCCTCTATGCAGGAGTAATTTCTACAGATACCTGACATTTAAGTTATACCTAACTTTGCCAGAGGGATTGCAAATAGAATGTCAGCCACCAAACTGTAATCTTCCAGAGAGAAAAATATTGCATGTGTATAACTAAGTGAAGCGAGAAAGCATCCTACTTCTGTTTTCTGAATGGATCATCTATTCTCACATCTAAATATATTTGACTTAAAGTCTAGTTCTTTTCTTCTGCCTTGTTTTATAGCTAAGCATCTATTAAATGTGCTCCTCTGTGGGAAGCACCTCAAGGAAGGTAGGAAAGTAGCTCTACCCCCATCCCCATTCAGACCTTAGTTTCTCTGACTACTCAGTCTACTGCAAGGGTGCTAATTGGTCCCAACTGCTGAGTTTCCTGTTCTGTGGACATTCAACTAAAAGAATTACTGAGACCCCCAAATCAATTCCCACAGGTCACTGAACAGCAGTCAGATGGTAACTTCTGCTCAGTACTAAGCAGCATGCAATACGAACCAGTGCCCAAAAGGTAAAAAGCACCATATCCTATTGCAATTTTCTATGCCACCCACTCCTACAATTAAACTTTGACTTACGTATTTTCTTACCATACATATTAGAAAGGTTGGAACAAATTATTTGCTAAGCAGCTTTTATATTTTTTATATTACCGGGTACAAAATGAAGGTGCAGAAGTACCACTGGAAGTTTTTGCATCAATTTCTACTTAGTAAGCATCGAGCCTTCTCCCAGGTTTCACAGTAAACCTGAAAGTATGCCTAATAATAAACCTGGGCATCATTTAGGTATTCCTCTAATGGGATAGGAAACAAGAGGGAATGACTCTCAGGATAACTCCTCCAAAAAGATTTTTTGCTTTATTATGGAATAAATGGGCCAATACTTTAAAGATGTCAAGAACAGCAATATCAGCTTGCTGTTAGCAAATGTAATGGTAACATTTATCATTTGGCTGTATTATATCAATTCTCTTACTCTTTACATAACCCATTTAAAATGAACAATAAAAGTTTTCTTTAATTAGCTACTGGTGTGCATTAACATGATCATGATTAAACCATAAAAACCAACTGTACATTACTCTGGTCCCCTATCCCATGTGTTTTAAATTATTTTAGTTGAAAATGTACTTTGAGTCCCTTTTAAAAGTTCGACCTTCTGCTTTCAGAGAATTAAATGCATATTACTGTAGTGGAGAAGATAATGTTTCAGACCTCCAGGCATATATTAAACACACTGGCAGCACATTAGACAAAATGCTTTACTTATTAGATACTTCCTATTCTAAACAGTGTCATCAAAGGCTAAAAACAAAATCCATATAAAAGCTGCACAATGCTTCCACACAGAACCTGTGCCAAAATCCCTGTACTTTCCAACTAATGAGGAAAGGATGTGTACTCTTAACATATGAATGTAAGATTTTCCAAGCATTCACTTTAGGAAACAGGACTATTGATTCCACATGGCTTATGTTAAATGAAACTGTATTGGTAAAATAACCTTTAAGATATTTGGCATGATAACTGTAATTAAACAGTATTCAAAGGAGTAAAACAAAAGGGAATTTGGTTCCACAATGGCTAATTAAAATAAAATGAAAAAACACAGCATGTCATCTATCAAGATAAATTGTTATTGTTTAAGAACTATTTAAATACTGTTAAAATATACTTTTAGATAAAATCTGAAAGGACTGGAAAAATATTTGTGGCTTAAAAATGGATAGTTTGGCGAAGAAAAAAGTATAGGACGCTGAAATTTTATGCTGAGATAATAGCTTTAAAGCTTTGAGCATAACCAGATGGTACTTAAATCAGAGGAATTCTACAGTTTCACTGTCAGAATGAGTTGCAATATGGAAAGGTTTTCAATAGCTAGAAAAAACATGTCAAGATGATAGTTTACTTAGATCACTTCAGTGCATTTTCTCGTCTTTTCACAGTTATATATCGTATCAATACTAGACACCATAGGAAAGGTGTTGAAAGCTACACTAGTAGCTAGGGAACTGCGGCTAATTCTTCCTTTTCATGTATTGAGATAGGTAACTTCACTAGCTTAACCCCTTGAGTTCAATAGGGCATATGACATATATATCTATCTAGTGAGAGTGTGGAAATAGCATGTCCTGTAGAACACACACTGAGAAGTAAATCTTAAAATCTATGGTAAATAAACAGATTTGCTTAACAAAATTGGCGAGCAGTCCCAACTGAGGTCAGTGCAACCTTAGCCAGGTAATCCTTATTTATTTTCTATTTCGGATAAAAGTCTTCAGACAGTAGAGAGACATCTTCAAAGTTGCAGTCCATGAAGAGAGGTAGTAAAACTACCAAGGCAAACACACAAACTAATATTTGAGACCAATAATTAACACATTTTCAAATCAGAAAATGGTGTTTACAATTGACATTTTTCATTATATTTTCACTTAATCTCTCTGAAGTTTTCAAGAATAAAACAAATGTAAACACGTGCAGTTTCACTGTAAACCTTTCTACCAGTTTTATTTTCTTTTACTGGTACTTTACTGTACTTCACAGACCAATACTCTAATTAATGGATCAAACATAAGCAATATAATCTTTGGAAGTGCAACTGCTCTAGATCAAAACCATCTACATCTGCATAATTTTTCCAGCTTCTCATTTTAATTATTGTTATATAATGGCACTATTGAAGTAAAATTTCCAGCCTTCAGCATAGCCGTTCCTTAACTCTGATCAAAAACCTTCAGCCAATCATGAGATCATTCTTCACATTACATAAATTATGGAAAGAGTCACAAGTGTGAAACCACAGAATCAAAGTGCCAATCACATCTGGTACATCACTGTGACATGTGACCTAGTTTTATTTCTCTTGCTAAAAAGTAGTAGTATTTTCATGGAAATAAAAATCTTGCCTACCACACAAACTGAGCTACAATGAACAAGTTCCTTTTTTTTTTTTTTTTTTTTTTTTTTTAAATTCTGTTGAGCTTAAACTGGAATTATGAAGAAAACACTGTGTATTTTCCTTCTGGATTTATTCTACATTCTTCATCTACTTCATCAAAGATTCTCCAACAGCATATGAATTTATTTGATGTACCATTGTTTTCTATAGATCTATATTTATTTTCTTTGCTAACTTGTTTACTATTTTGTTCTACTGAACAATTTTGTTTTGATTTGAATATGAATTATATGAATGACTATAATTCTGACCACTATCAAAGTTAGTTTTTAAACTGACAAATTAATCTCACATGGGAAATATAATGAAACACACACATAAAACACTTTGGACTACTAAATTACTTTTTCTGGCCTAATAAAGTTTCTCTTAAGTTTTAAATTAAAACTTTGGTCCTGCAGTTTAATATAGACAACTTGCTTGTACTTGTATCAATGTAACAATGCAGAATGAGTTCTGTATCCAAAACATTCCTACAAAAAGGGAGCTAATAAATGAAGTCAAAACAATGCAACAGAAATATCCCATTTTTTAAAAAAATGTTTATTTCAAATAAAAGTCAAATTATTTTTTCACTTAATAATTTTCTTTTTAATCAGAATTTGCTGAAAAATAAATGATATAAATTTTAAGTGTAATGCTGTTCATGGTCTCACAGGCCTACAGAACTGTTCCTGACAGGAATTTTCAATTTTAGTTTTCATAATACTGCACGGATTATGTGAAAGATGTGATGGCTAGGAACAATACAACACAGCTTCTTTGTATAATGTTTTTCTAGCTCTTCAAAACTACAGTAAGAGGCTACATTCTGTTAAACACTGATCCAAATATTCATAAATCAAAGCTGTGCTGAATGTTCCAATTGTAACATGGTTATATGCAAATGCTAAATCCTTTCTAACATTACTTTTTTTTTTTTTTTTTTTAATCTTAATATAAACAGGATGCTTATTATGCTATCCTATTAAAGGCCAGTAAGAAATTTTGTGTTCAATTTCTTTTTTTTTTTTTTTTGAAGGCACACTTTCAAATTTAAAAGACCAGGCTGAAATCGGCCAGAATTCTTTGTCAAACAGTAATGTTTCCTTAATATTTTTACTAAAAGTATTGTTTTTTGTGTTATTTTTGAAAATTTAGTTTCATATTTTTTAAGTTCATATCTTTGCCTTTACATGAAAAACATCTGGAATAAAATGAATATACATATATACTTTATACACTATCAGTGTTTGTTCATTTTTTGCACATTCTTTTTTTGGTTAAGGCCAAGAAACAATATTTTTCATGGGAGTCTGCTTGCATACCTCTTGCCCAAGTTTTTTTTAAAAAAAGTAGTTGAAATTTCAGCTTGAGTTTGTATGACATTCTCTAGCATTTCAGTATTAAATTGTCAATATAAGGATAAAACTGTACCAGTCACAGTTTTAGATCACGTTTTTATGCAGAAAGATCAGTCAACTAAATTGTGCTTTAGGATTGATCTGATCTTATAGAAAGAACTTTGTCTCACCAAGCTAATTGAAAATGTCATGAGGCTGAATTAACTCACATTCACTGGTGTGCCAAATACATTATAATAACAACAACATAACAAACAACCAGTAACAAACACCCAAAGATGTGCAATTTCAAGTAATTAAGGTGTAGCTTCACAACAGAAAGACTTCTCTCAAACACTAGAAAAAGACCAGTTACTTAATTCAGAGGCCAATATGGCTGCATAAACAGGTTTTCCATCAGAACTGCCACATCACAGCCTGTGGTGGGATTCTTTTAAGTGGTGTTGCCACTGATCAGTCCTGGGAAATCACAGTGTGACTGGGTGGGATTAGGTGCAAAAAATCATGGGTCCTACACACTGATGTTTTCTTGACCAGGTGTTTCATCGTGGGTCAAAAACTTTCTCATGGGATGAGGATGTTTAAAGCAAGAACTCAATGAACATTTTTTAAATTCAGGAATTTTCATCATTTTATAATTCTAAGTATGGAAATATCTGATGATTCAGTGTTAGGACATCCGGAGATGAGAAGTTTAACAAAGTTATTTACTCCCATTGGAGTAAATTGGAATATTCTGCCAATATTCAATTCAATATTCTGCAATTCAATGTTCGAATGAAAAGATGCAGGACTAGATGCCAAATACCATAGCAGTGATTCAAAGCAGGATTCAACAAAACCTCAGGATGCTAATTTAAGCATTGTTTTCTAGGATAGAATGAATGAGTGTATGAACAATGAAATTAGTCATCACTGTAACACAGTGAAGTTAACTTATTAGTTGGCTATCATAGCATAGATTCTACCTGTAGGCCCTTAATCAAATAAACATACAGCTAAACAAACTATCCCCCAAATCATATATTTTTTTCCTTCAGATATATTAGAGCCTTTACATGTTTTGAACATCTTAAAGACAATTAAAATAACTAAAATCACAGCATATTAGAAGACGTTATGTACAAATGTTGCCCAAGTCAACAAACTTCCTTCCACATTATTTCCAGTAATGTCAGACTGAGTCAGACTACATGCCACAAACTGAAAAATCCACAGTACAGCAATCTCCAGTGAGAAATATCCAACTGTTGGCACACGATTGCTCACTGAAACGTATGCTGGGATGTTGAGTGCCTAAGGTTTTAAAGCTTCCAGATGTCTGGAAAATTATCTTTTTTCCCTTAATGTTTTTTTTAAGGTTGTTACATCTCACATGTATCAAGCCAGATACACTTGTACCTAGCCCAATGTTTGACTAAATCATGTTTCAATTTGTGTAGAGTACCTTACAAAAAGACTTCATGGGGAAGTAAAGCACATTAAGCGCCATATGAACTGAAGACCAGGAAATTAAGAGTTCCAGAATACAGTTAATTTAATCTAGGCCATCAAAAATATTCTCATTTATAACAAGCTGTTTGTCACAGCCTCTGTGTACAATTCCATGGAAGAGTGATTTTGTGTCTCCTCATTTGTGCTTAATATGGCTGTGTAAAACAGATGGTTCAGGGTCTTGAAGCACCCAAAATAATCCCAGAAAAAAAATCCAGGGAAAAGAAAGGTATTTGTTTTTGGTATGTTATATTCTGGGCACTGCCTCATTGTACTATATCTCAAGAGGAAAAGGACCAATTGTGGCAGTCCAGTTTGGAATCACTCAATTAGCCTCAAAATTACACCCTCTGAACAGTTGTCTCTCTGAACTTCCTTAAAAATAATTAAAGAAAACATTTGTAGTACTGGAGCAGGAATGAGAGGTGAGAAACACAACCCTTGTAAGTCCACTTTATTAGAAGTAAATACACAGAACTACACCTTCAGGTTTTTCTGACTGATAGAGTCTGGTAGTCTTCCAAGTGCCCTCATCTCCTCAGTGCTAGGAAGCTGGCTTCAAAGTGCCCAGCGCTCAAATCATGCTGAGATTTGACTATATACCTTACTGGAAAATCAACTGAGAATTATTACTAAAGCCATCCTGCAGTAGTCTGCCATTTTCAAAACTTCTAACTGCAGTGCTAAGATTTCATTGGAACCATCTAACACTGGGCTGGTGATGACATTTAAGAAAAGAAATGGGCCATAACATACACACTAGTTTTGTTCTCTCACTGAAAAACACTTTTGGCCTTTACCTGCTTCTATATGGTATTATTATGGCATATTATAATATATATTTAGATGTAAAAAGACTTCAGATTATTACTCAACATTATTTATATACAATGTTTTTTTCATAAAAAGAATTTTTCTAATTTTGGTTCATAAAGTTTCTTTTCCTTCACTAAGAACTTCTGTTTTCTTCTGTTTTCCTGGTTGTGGAAGCTTATTAAAATACTTTCTTAAATACTGTTCCAAGTATTATTGCTCAATTATGCAACTGCTTCGGTGGCCATGTAGAAAATATGCACTGCTGTAAATGTAAACGCACACAACATAAAACCAATATGACCATGATCCATACTTCCAAAGTATATGTGAGGTGCTGCCTTAAAGCTAGTGTTCCAAACAGCCTCCAACTCTTTCACTATATCTCCCGTTATACAAAGTACTCCTTTCCAAAGACAATTTTTAAGCTGTTGGTTCTCATTTCTAGTACTGAAAGAATAACCTTTGAAAAGCAAGCTCTGGATGGCTCATCTTCAAGAATCTCCAAACAGCTTGTACAAAGGATGGACAGAACTGCATTATTTATTCAACACATGGTAAAAAAAGACTTTTATGAATGCAATTTAAAATGCTTATCCTTTATTGTACTGCTATAGAATATTTTATCAAAAGCAATCTTGGAGGAGGTATCTTAACACTTACTCTTTGTCTCTAAAGCCTTAAGATACCAAACCTACAGTATATGCAGTGGTATGACACAGCTATGAACTCCTTTTACTCAAATCTTTCATCTACAGCAAAATAAACGGAGAAGCATAAAAATTAATGGAACAACAACAACAAAAAAAAACAGCACATAAGAGATCAATGTTCTGCTTGAGTTACTACATGAATACTAACAAGCTTTAAATGCTTACACAGATAAGCATTATTATGTACTCATATTTAAAATACATATATAAATACATATATTACAAAATGTATAGCTTTTATTTTAAAATTAGTTTTCAATTTTACAGTACCTACTGGAAAATTCTCTATCAGACTGCAGCACATAAGAACCTGGGGAATCTGCTACTGAAGCTGAGAAACACATGGAGAATACAGTGCAATATGTGCAATTTATAAAAGCTAAATTTCTGACATACATTAGTTTGTTAGCTGGGCCAAACTGATTCTTGGCACAAATCCCCATGCTATGAGGGGCTTTATCATGGACAAACCCGGACAAATAGTGAGGCACTCAGCTCAAACCAGCCTATTGAGTAATTACTTTGTATGAACACCAGAGATTCAGTACACGTAACAGGTAAAAATCACGTGTTCTATGTGTAATGAACATTTATCTGGGGAAAACGCCTTATTGCCAGATAGATTTATGAATAATGAAACAAGAGATTTTCAAAAGCATATAGATCAGGTAGATGACCATATCCCAGTGAAAGACAACAACAGATTGGCAAAATGTTATTTGTGATTCCAAATCTTTCTTACTCTCTTCTCTCCACGTTTTCGAAGCCTATGAATCACCAAAATTGATTGACCTTTATCAGCAGAATTTTGGAGACCAGATTACATATTCCAGTGGGAAACCAAAGAAGAGATACAAATTACTTCAAGATCACTGATGAAGTTCTCCAAACAAACACTTAATTACACCTATAGCTACGTGAAAAGAAGATGCCTGACTTGCTAAAATACTACATTAATTCACTGCTCTTCAGATGAGTTTGATGAAATCTGTAGGAAGGATCCCTAACTCAGTAAATCCACTTGATTTTTAGAATCATAGAATCACATAGGTTGAAAAGGACCTTCAAGATCACCAAAAAAAAACATCAACTTGACCTCATCACTAACCCACGTCCCGCAGTGCCATGTCCACACATCTGTAATACTTCCAGGGATGAGAACTCTACCACTTCCCTGTGCAGCCCATTCCAATGCTTCACATCTTCTCTGTGAATAAGTTCTTCCTAATATCCAATCTAAAACTCCCCCAGCACAACTTTAGACATTTCCCTCACTTCCTATCACTTGTCACCTGAGAAAAGAGACTGACACCCTCCTCACTGCAACCTCCTTTCAGGTAATTGTAGGGAGTGATGAGGTCTCCCCTCAGCCTCCTTTTCTCTGGACTAAAGAATTCTAGCTGCTACTCATAAATCTTGTTTGCTAGTCCCTTCACCAGCTTCATTGCTTTTCTCTACACACACTCAAGCAACTCAATATCCTTCTTGTAGTGAGAGGCCCAAAACTGAACACAATATTAGAGCTGTGGTCTGACCAGTGTAAATGGGGTCAATCACTTCTCAAGTCCTGCTGACCACACTATTTCTGATACAAGCCAAGATGCCATTGGCCTTCTTGGACACCTGGGCACACTGCTGGCTCGTGTTTAGCTGGCTGTCAACCAGTACTCCCAGGTCCTTCTTTGCTGACCAAATTTAGTTTGCCACATTTTCTATCTTACCCACTTTCCCAATAATCTGAAATAGTTGTCATGAGAATACCCTACCAAGTCATTATTACTCCTATTCTTTGATGGAGAGAGCTGAAATTAATGGAGATCTTAGGAGAAGTTCAGAATTAAGCTTTCAGTCCTGATTCATGCAATGAGACACAGGTAGTTTGTGGAGAAGGTACGGTGTCAATTAAACGTGTACTGAAGAAAAAATTCTAACATTGAAGGTTATCAAGCAAAAATATTAATTAGCATAGCAGAAACACCAGAGCTACATATTATAGCTTTACATTGTTCCCACTGAATAGGTACTTGTGGCTACTTATCTGCAGAAATAAGTTCAGGGCTATTTGAAGTGGCTGCAAACCTGAATTTGATTCAGTAGATGTTATTAGTATCACATGCATGACTCATATCAGTCTATCACAATTATAATCTATGATTTCACTGTTTGATACAGCAACTGATGACTTGATCAGCTGCAAAAATGTACAAATGGAAATATTTTCCTGCTTTTTAATCTTCTCCATACTGACCAAAATCACAATGCAAGTCAGTGAGACAACTACCTCTACTATCTGAATGGGAACACAAATAATACTGGACTTCATCATACTAATCAAAGCCACAGGACCTATACATGTGGGCCTCATCACATTTTTCATTGTGCATGTGTGCGCACGTGCACATCTACAAGCATGCATACATTCTTTTGAATATCCCTTATGTGTTTTCCTATCTGCAAAATGGACCCTTTCTTTTAAGATTTTTTTTTTTTTTTTTAATTTTAGGGTGAGTTTACTTTAGTCTCTCGCCTCTTATTTACTTTGTTGAAAAAAAATATTTCTGCATTGAAGAGTCTTAGTAGCAAAGTAAATTTAAAGGCATTTTCCCAATACATGAATTGCACCTAGGTTTCTAACGGAATGAAAACGTTTGCTTATAGGAAGTATCAAAAAAGTATTGCACAGCCCTTCAAAAAGATTTCTCTCTGCTGTTTTTGGCAACAAAATCAAATGATGAGACAAAGCTTCCTAACAATGGAAACAGGGTATGGCGATGACTCAAGATACTGGCAAGGACTTTATTTTGATAGTGTCCTTGACCTAACCAAAGACCAGTTTATTTTCAGGAAAACATCCGACAAGTGGCTATGTGGGATTCCTGGTAAAGCTACCAGGAAAATGATGCAAGTATTATTCAGCTATTCCAGCTAAGATTTTTTATTGGCAATCTCACAAAGTTACACTTCTAGCACTCTCTCTGAAACTATCGAGCTACAAGCTTTTAAAACTTTATGAACAGAATAGCCCAATGACAAAAATGATCAGATGATGACCCTTTACTGTCATTTATATTTCAAAAAAATTGGCCATTCCACAAATTATACTGCATTAAAAGCAAGATGACACAGAAACCAAATTATACGTGGTCCACGTATACGTGGACCAGCAAAAAGTCTATTTGTCTTCATCTGAACTCCGTACAAATCACCCTAGCAAAGAAAACAACTTGGTTCAACAGAAACTGTAGATCAAGAATCTAATGCAAAAACCTTACATCTACTTTTAACAGAGATGGGGGAAAACTTTTTTTTGCCTTCCCAATAGAGAAGTCCTCACTAAATTTTTCTCAGTTGAAGTGAGAACCTATTTCAGATTTACCAGTCAGCATGCAGCAGGACCATTTACAGATTTTCAAAATTACTTTCTCTTCAGCCTGTGCCTTTCATTCTGTGTGAATAGTTTATATTAGCTACAATTTCAGGATTTCTAGGATAGTGTCCCATCTTTATTATGAAGTAAGGATCCTACTGTATTGCACACTATTAGACTTTTCATATCTTCTCAACTGTGGGCAAACTGTGAACACAACAAGCTCAAGTGTTTGTAAGCAAAGGGATGAAGTGTCTCTTTGCATGGTTTGGAAAAGATACAAAGCAATAGGCTAGGACTTGCAAGATGAAGTACTTCATCCAGCTCCTGTGATTTTCATTTGTGACCTTGCTATTTACATTCAAATCCCTCACTTGACAAAGCAAAAATAGTACTATTACCAAACAAGAAAGGGGATCCTGTGGTGATCTGTTAATCCATGGGTGCTGTACTCAAACTGTACAAAAAAAGACATAGGAACTTTCCTGCTTTGAAAGTACAGGGGGGAAGTTTATTAAAATCTTTTTTGACATAAGAGAACTCTAATGCAATTAAAAAAAATAAATCTAATTACTATCCAAGTGGATAAGATTAATCTCTGGAACAACTTAAACTAAGAAAATGAAGTTACATGTAGTACAAATCTTGTCCATGAATTCTATGAACATGTATATTACACACAATACATTACAATACAATATATTACACACACATTCGTGTTGTTATATAGATGGAAAAAAAACATGCAGGCACCCATTTATCTCATACAGCTTTCTTTTACTATTCAAGGTTTCAGATCTTCAACATGAGTAGAAATAGGAAACAAAGCTCACCTTATCCTATCTTACGAAGTCCTATAGAATACAGATTTTCAGATTTAGATGAGATTGATTCATTGGCAATTCCCTGAATTGAAGGAATATTATTATTATTATTTTTAGTTTAAAACATTATAGAAATTATTAAACTGTAATATAGCTATAGCTAATCCTGCTCAGCATAAAACTGGTTGTAAATGGCCCAAGGATCCTGCTGCAGCTCAGACTCATGCAAATTCACTCGAGAGGAACTGGTAAGTACCACTTCATTCTATCCAATGTAATATTTTGGACTTGTTGAACATCTTTGCATCTTTTTCATCTTAAATAAATAGAAGGCTATTCTCTTTTATGTTTAAACCCACCACTGATAAAAAAAAAGAAACTTTATTCGTACAAGTAGTCTTGTCACTCTTTAAACTGTATGAAAGGCTCTTGAATTTCTACTAGAACAGGCATGAGTTTTTGAGAAAATAACCACATTTGTTTCCTGCCAAAATCTCTGGGATGAGTTACAGGATGTAACATTCCACTAGGCTGTCTCAGATGATGCAGCATTACCTGAATATGAAAACAGACTACAGCTGGCCAGAAAAACTGGAAAAGTGGGAAGGCAGCTAATATGATTAAAGCAAAATCCTCTGAAAGATTATGCCTGTTTGATGGCATTCATAGTTACGAAAGACTATTGCTTAAGATACAGGGCAGTACTAAAGTGAAATCTTGGCCTTATGAAAATCAATATGACATTAAGCAGCATATTTATCCCAAGCTGACCACGCTGATTACACAAGCCACACAAGTGGCCAAACGGTGTCTCCTGCCAGCTACTGAGTAAGGGCTTTCACTCAGTGGCAATACCTGGTTTGGTTTCTAACCATCCTTTTCCTGATTTTCACAAAACAGATTAAAAAAACAAAACAAAACATCGAAACTTCTAGTCTGCTTTTCAAATTTGGTCGAGAACACAAAATAATACGTATTATTTGTGGAAGCCTGATACACAGAGGGATCATGTTAGCTTCATATAGTTCTAAAAATAGGTTCAAATGCAAATACATGAAAAAAAAAAATGTTTCTCAGGAAGGAATGTCAGGGAAAAGTGAGGATCCTTCTCTCAAAGAAAACAGGGAAGTTCAAAACTTGAGATTGCTCACTGTCCACTGAGAATCACTTCAATTAGCTTTCTACTGGCTTCCACTACCCTTTCTCTTTTTATTCCTCAGCTTTCCCTTTAAGGAAAAAAACATTATTTCACTTTAAAATCAATAGAATTAAGAGGGTGCATGTGTTTATAATTAATGTCAAGAATCAAGTTTTCCACACGAACAAGCAGGTGATGTTCCATACAGGGAAGAACCTGTAACTGGTGGTGTCTAAAGGTAATGTTGTCACAGAGTCAAACCCTCCTTTATACCAGCATTAGATGACCCAAAGGAGAAGATTAGTCAGGATCAAAGAATGCAGAGCCCTCAGTCATACTTCGTATGACCTAACACTCAAATTTTTGTTTCTTCATCAGACAATTAAGCAAATCATCACCATGACACATTCAATGGCCATAGTGTGAGAAAGTCCAAGCACATGCTCTCTCACATTCTGCTTGTGGTGATTTTGAGCCCATGTTGTCCACTCTTTTTTGACATTTTGAGATTCACCTCCCTTGACCTGCTGTTGTCAACTGTATTTGTGATTTATGGCAGAACTATCATAATACACATTTTTTTTTTTTTTAAACAACAAAACAACCAATGAGGGTTTTTCCACATGTTCTGTAACTTAAGGAACAGTTTGAATTTTGGATCTATTTCATAGCAATATTTTTATCAACTCTGTAAGGAATACTACAGATTTTTTGGTTAATACATTAAATGATCTGGAACAGCAAAGTTTTAAATAACTTCACATACCATTTAGTTATTAAAAACATCTTTATTTTGATAAGAAAGTATAATAATATTTAAGTTATTGATAATAAAAATAGTATCCACAAGTTATGTTCAAAATAGTGCTGGGCAGGCTATCTAATAAAGAGACTGGACAGAACATTTCTCTTTTTTAAACTACCCTGTTAAGGGTAGTATGAGACAAAAGAAATACAATCTGTAGAGCAGAGACAATAGGGTATGGTTCATGTAGTCAAATAATGTCGACTAAGACAAAAAAATGTTGGAAGTGTTTAAATGATACTTATAAGAAGCTTCTTAGTATTCTGAAGAAATACTTTTATTTTTCATTTCCGTAACAATATAACGTCCCTTTTGATCTTGAAGCATTTTTGATGCTTTGGAGTGCTTTTGATGCTTCCTTGGATATAAGGAAGATCTGGAAGCATGTCTATTATTCACAAACTTATTTGCAGATTATTGTTTTGGGTAAATCTCACCACCAGCTATATCTTATGTGAGATCTTGGTATGCATGAACATCTTAGCACCTCACGTAGTCACACAAAACATTAGAAAATTGTTTGAGAAACTGGTCCCAAATCACAGTGTTTAAAATGTTATGGGTATCATTTTTTTTCTTTCTTTTTTTTTTTTATTCATTTTTTTTTCATTTTCATTTTTATCATTTTATATGGATATCATTTTTTTTCCATATATATGTATGCTTGTGGACATCAAAAACAGTCAGAAAAAAATATTTTTTTCCTAGCAGAAAATAGAAAAATTTTGAATCCACAATTTCAAGTTTGGTTTTACTACACTAACAATTTTTGACTTTGTAAATTTAATTTCTATCTTTTTCCATATATTTACAATTCTGAATTGCACATGTTAGAATGCTTGTTAAGCAGATACTTTGCTGTAAAATAGAAATTTTCTTAATTTCAGATTTCAAAGAGAGAACAAAAAACATGTTTTTCTCAGTTTAATTTTATTTTTGCAGAATCTGAGCATAAGTGAAGATCTCTTCAATACAGCCATTTTGGTTGCAAGAATTAATTTGGAACATTTCAACATTCATTTTTTTTTTTTCCTAGTAATTTTAGGATGGAAGCTAAAGGTAAGAGATATTTACAGTAAAACAGATTTTCCTCTGTCTCCTAGTACTTCTTTTTCACATTCTAAGAACAACACACTCTTTGAGTTTGATATGAAATGCCATTCCTCCTTATCAAAACTTCGTGGACCTTTAGTTTATGGAAGTGATTCTCTTTCCTAAGTTCTTGTGGGGTGTACATGACACAAACTGGATATATAACCATGTCCACATGAGTGACCTCACTACACACAAAAGGAAGTGTTGACACATCTCTTAGCTCCAATTTATGTCACTGGTGTTAATTTGGACATCTACTTGTGGTACGTGCTTAGGATCTACAGCTTTCTTCAATCCTTCTCATCTGAGAAAATGATTTTCTGAGAATATTGCATTATTTCCAAACCCACAAAATAAACATAGGGAAAATCATCAAGCTGAAATTTAAACTAACCCATGGCAAACTGCTTCAAATCTAAATAATCAAAAATTTGTAACTTTCTCTTTACCTTGTTTCCTACAGATGTTATCTTAAACTTCACACTTTGTAACCAAACTAGAAACTATAATGAAAAGGAAAACAAAGAAACAAACAACATGTACTAACTATCACCATTTTGAAACTATTCAAAAAAATGCAGCCCCACGTCCCAGGTAACGAGATCATCGCTAACAATTTTATTATCAATTAAACATACTAGCCAGCTGCAATAAACTTGCAATTCTGCAGTTATTGTAGTGCTAACCCACCAAAAAAAGCATCCTGTAGAACCAGAGAATCATTGGAAAGATCATTTCACTAGATCGGGTTGGTCACAACTGTGTCCAACCTAACTTTGAACACTTCCAGGGACAGGGCATCCATGACTTCCCTGGGCAACCAGTTCCAGTGCCTCACCACCCTCAGAGTAAATAATTTCTTCTGCACATCCAATCTAAACCTAGCTTCTTTCAGTTTAGAACCGCTGCCCTCTGATCCTGTCACTACAGGCCCTGGTAAAAAGTCTTTCTCCACCTTACTTATAAGCCTACTTATATTTAAAGGCCACTATAAGGTCTCCCTGGAGCCTTCTCTTCTCCAGGTTGAACGCCCCCAACTCTCAGCCTTGATTCATAGGAGATTCATGATTCATGGAGCCATTGCTGGCTCCAGCCCTCCGATCATTTTTGTGGCTCTCCTCTAGACCTGCTCTAATAGGTCCAGATCTCTCGTGTGCTGGGGACCCCAGAACTGGTTGCAGTGCTCCAGATTGGGTCCCATAAATGCAGAGTAGAGGGGGAGAATCACCTCGCTCGACCTGCTGGTCATGCTGCTTTTGATGCAGCCTAGGATATGACTGGCTTTCGGGGCTGCATATGCACATTGCTGGCTCTAATCCAATTTTTCATCCATTGGTATCCCCAGGTCCTTCTCTGCAAGCCTCCTCTAAACCAGTTCACCACTCAGTCTGTACTGATACTGGGGACTGCCTCGGCATATCAAAGATACAGGGTTTCATGCTGCATGAACTCCTTTTCCCTGAAATGAGCAAAGCTTAACACATGGAGCAAAACTGAGCAGGTATTCAAGATCTGATAAATAATGTGCAAACTATGAAAAAGACAAAACTGAGAAGTTTTTTTTATTGGTTCACGTTTCAATACCTACTGTTTTGGGGATGTTACTGTTAGCATACACTAAGTTTGCTCCGCTTCTAGTCATTGCAACAACTTTCAAACGTATAAAGAAAAAAGACAATAAATCCCTCAGGAAGCTAGCTTCACTCAACATTACCTTTTTTTATGTGCCAACACACTTGTGACTATCAAGACATACCTAAATTCGTCTGATCTATACAATATACAGAAACTAAGGCTGTTTTGGCTCTCTAACACTGATTACCTTAGACTTCAGGAATCAAAAGGCAAAAGATAAACAGATTCTTCAAAAGAAACTTGTAAACGAGGATGCCAACTTCTCAAAGTTTCAACATACTAAAAATACTTCCAATTACACAAGCTTTCCATAAGGACACCAACCAGTCAACACAACATCTGTGCAACATGTGCATCTGCCATTTCACACTTTGGCTGTCTGGCTTCTTAAGTAGTATTATCTGGAACTTGTTTTACCAGTTTTCTGATTGTTATTATTTTTAAACAAAATACAAATGGAAAACAAAATTATGTTTGTTTACAGCACCAACAAAAGAAGATACTATTTTTTTTTTTTTCATTCTTCACAGCAGTAATACATTGATAACCTTGAGTAAAGTTTCATTAGATTAATCTTTACTCAAGAGAACTTGCTCTGTTAAAGCACAATAGGCAAGAAGGACTGCTATAAACTCCACTAGCCATCATTCCTTCAAATTTTATGTGAGATGCAATTGTCAATTGTAATTTTGAACAAACCTCCTGCTGATCACATTCTTTATGGTACAGTGAAGTTACAGCAACAACAGAAAGTTGATGAGAGAGCCATAAACAGAAATTAACTACAGGAGAACATAGGAATGGCCCCACTGGGTCAGCCCAAAGGTCCTTCTAGGCTCCTGTTCTCCCTGACAGCAGCCATATGTGGATGCATAGGGAAAAGCAGTATATAAAAAAAAAAAACAAGTGTAGAGAAATACTTCTTCAGGATACTCGCCCAGACTTCCTGACCCAGCATATTACAGCATATCATAATTTATCAGAAGTGCTTTCTTAAGCCTAATCTGCAGTGACAGAAGATGATTTATATCTTCTGCAGTTATTACTGCATTGTCTCTAATGATCAATCAGGACAGAGTTTCAACAGGTAGAGAAAGAAACTGGCTGCTCTAGGTGATTTTTCTGTGCCCTCCCCTTCTTGGAGACCTCAGTTAATTAGTTTGCTGTAATTAGTACGTTGCCTATCACTCAATGAAGCATCTAGTGATTTTGATTGGGTATCTGAGCCATACTTCTCCCCCTTTCCCTCCCCCCTCATATTAATATCATTTATTCAGGAAGCTGGTGGGTTGTCTTTGCAATTTATTGGAGTGTGGGGGTGAGCCTTATGGAACATGTCACATCTGCTGGTGGGGTTTGCTCAGACTGATTGGCCAGGAGCCAGGTCTACAGGCAAAATATCATCTGGCAGGCTGATGAGTGCTGCTGGGGGCCAGTGCTTGGGTACCTCAGACAGAGTGCTTGGAAGTTAAATACTCAGAAGCAGGTATCATAAAAGCACAAAACATCAGCAGGTCACACCTTGAATTTCTGAAAGAAAATGATCTGCCCACACCAGCTTTCCACTCTTTTTGCTCAGCACTGCCCCCAGATCAATGACAACTTGCATCCATTATTGGCTTTGAACACAAATTATGCCTGGGATACGATCTGTTATGAATAAAAAATCCAAGCAGACATTTCAGTCCCAGGTTGTTCTTTATATGACCAGTACACTAGAATCCATCCTTCACCATCTCAGTATTAAATATGGTTTCTCCTTAAGTTGAACAAGAAGTTTTATTTTTTCCTTTTTTCTTTCTTTTTTCTTTTCTTTCCTTTTTTTTTTTTTTTTTTTTTTTTTTTACTGTGTTCAGTAGGGTAATTGTTTTCTCCCCTAGAGACATAATGCTCATGAAAATGCTGTAAAGACAAATTAAGCATTTGAAAATACCTTTTATGTTCTTCCGAGAAGGTACAAAATAACTGCATTTTGTATTTATAATTACCTCCATTTAAAAAAAAAAAAAGAAAAAAGAAAAAAAGTTTGTATGGGTTCTACTATATTCTAATTACTAACAAGACATAGTTACAATAACAGCAAATATGTTGAAGAATTTTGGAAGCTTATTTTGATTGCTAAGGCTTTAATGGCAGAAATAGTAGAACACCAGAGGTCTGTCTGAGAGGGCTCCAAAACAGACAATTTTTTGGACTCTACTTCTGCTGTGTGCAAATATTTCCATATTTGCAACAGTTGATTGTTGAGTGCTACATTCACGACCACAATTAAAAACTTGTGAATACGAAAAGAAAGATGGATGGAAAAGATGACGAATCTAGCTATGGTTATTTCAAGAAATAGCTTATGCTGTTTTTTTATTACTATATCAACTACCTGTTAGAATTTCAAATTCTGTGGGATAGGTATAGGCTTGTAGCCTACTGAAGCAGGCAAGCAGAAAATAAACAAACAAGACTATGCAATCTGGCAAACAGGGATGGAGGGAACAGGAAGAATACACTGGTAGAAGACAAAGAATGGGTGAAAAATTTAGATGACATCCTCTGCAAAAGACTAGATTTTTAATTTCCCTTATAGTTAATAAGTAAGCATCTTGTGTTCAGTAGTGCAATTGTTTTCTCTCCTAGAGACATAATGCTCATGAAAATGTTGTGAAGACAAATTAAGCATTTGAAAATACCCTTTATGTTCTTCCGAGAAGGTACAAAATAACTGCATTTTGTATTTATAATTACCTCCAACGTAGGCAGTTATTATGAACACTCTTTAGAGTAAGTTTAAGCAAAATTATTATTTGTGTAGAAATTAATATTTTTCCATAAGTCCAGCCTTACTTTGAAGCTTACAGAGGAGTAATTTGTATAAAAAATAGTTTGTAATGACCTCAATGACCACGTTTAATTCAGGAATATAAGATATACTGACTTGCCGTAAGATATGCTATCTATGCATGCCTACGCAGGGCAGATGCAGACCAAGATGAGTGTTGGTTTGTATTTAATTTCTTTTTCAAAGAGAAGTTCTTGTATTTTCTGCTTCTAAATGCTAGAATGACAATAAGATGCTCTCTTGCCAAAAACCTCCAGGTGGTAAGTGATGGACAGCAGGAAATGGATTTGCCAGACTAAGAAATAAACTCCTTGAGAACTCACCTGTTCTATTATTCAGCTGTAAAACCAGTTACCATTTATATTAAGAGACTTTAATCAGAATATTAAACTTTTAAGAATATTTAAGAAACTGTTAATAATTTCCTCATGATGAAATTCAGTCCTTTTATTAATATTGCACCTATTATCTTAGGTGCATCACTGTATAAATATTACATTAACTACAAGTCACTCATATTTATATTTCTTTTCCTAGCACTTCTGTTTCTGTTCTCCATGTGGAGGTATTATATCTTCTTCTTGTAAGAATTTGGCATATATTAATTCTAAAAAAGTGAATAATTATGAAAAGGCAGATATGTTCTTTACCCCTCAGGTAATTTATCATATACCACATATGTGTCCATACTTTAAAACTGTCAAGCAGATCAAAGCAATATACTTTGCAATAATAGACTATGCTCTCTGAATAAGTCAGTACAATAAGTCTACTGTACATCAAAGATGAGTTTATAAAAAAGCATAAAGCTAGGGCTTACAAATAAGTAAAAACACGACACTGAGGACCAGGCATGAAATTCTTTACGGAATATTAAAATACTTAAACAAAAAGATTTACACATAAATCATCACTACTTTATTATTTTTGTCTACAGTGGTATTTACAACATTGCACTATAAACCACCAAATACAGTCCGTTTGGAAATCACACCTTTAAAATTTAACCTCAGAGTTGCTATTTGACGACTGCCTATATTTACGTAAACAAAGCATAAAACAGAGCACCACAATGTATTTTATTTTTGAGGCATGAGACAATTACTTAATCCTTCTATTTACCAAGACCTTCCAGTGAAATCAAGTTTCCTAACTAAGATTAATGATGTTTATAGTTCCTCAATAATCTTCAGGATTTGATCTAGTCAAATATTTGGAAAACAGTAAGTTTTTTTTTTTTTTTTTTTTTTTTTTTTTAAAAGCTTAAATGCTGTTTTTCCCCTGTGTTTTTTCCTCATTCTTCTTCTTCGATACGGATGAAAAACATTTTTCCAATGATAATCAAAGCCAGTATATATTCAGCATATTCTCTCTTTATTCTTCCAGCTTTAAAATATAGTTAACTGTTTCAAATGTGGTTTCCAGGCAAAATGGATAAGAGATAACATAGATTGTCACCTATTTTCTGATACTTGGGCATTAATAGCAATTATTCATCTTATGAAGTCATAGATTATCATATTTAAATAAGAAATAAGATATACATTTTTAGGAGGAGAATAAAAATTATTGAAAAAGATTAAGTATGACGACAATGAATTGTCTACCAATGATTCATTATTTTTAGAAAAAATATTTTTAGAACATTTTCATTTAAAATCCCTCAAAGATGAATTAATTGAAGGAGGTCTGATAGTCTGAGTTAATTCTAATTATGATGATTTTCCTCAGTCAGGGATTCTATACAACAATGTATCAGAAAAAAAAAAAAAAAGGTAGAAAAGCTAGCACACCTGCCAGGCTGCTTCCATTATTAAGACAGCTTTCCAAAGGACATTGTCTTTATTTGTCCAAATCAGTTTTAATTCCATTTCTTTCAGCTTTAATGCTAATTACATGTCTCTTTCATAGGGTTTACTTGCCTGAAATTGCACCTCTATCTATTTTCCAATTAATACTGTAAACTTAATTTTGGCAATCTACCAGTTTTTATTACAGTTTGTTAAGTTCATAAATCAGTAAAAGTTCTAGTGGTTAATCACTACCTTAAGTAGTGATTAAAATGCAACAAATCCAGTATCAATATTAATCCATCAAATTACACTGGATGTCTCCAACAAAACCCATGTATACTGATGAATAGATTAATCCCTTAATGAAATCAGATGCATTGTGATTCATAAAACAGTATTAAACAAGATATTCATGCTTGGGAAAAAATAACAGCAAGTGGGTTGGCTTAAGTTATTTAATTTATTGATAATTTATTGATGAGGCACCTGCAATGATTTAATGATTTAATTTAAAACCTGCAATGCTAAACTGTTGAAAGGACACAGTTAAGAACAGCCCTTGACACTTAAGAAGATTATAGTAGGCTGATCAGTACATTAAACAGGATTCTAAAAATCGTTATTATTTAAAACAATACTGTTTATGTAGTAAAAATAAAGTATTCCCGAACGACAGCAACGTCAACTCTCCTGTTTCACTAGTATAGCTAATTAATTACAACTACATTTTGATCATGCTGTGTTCAAAGCACATTTTCAGAATTCTCTTTTTAATTGTAATGTTCTGATAAAAACTAACAAACATCAGTATAATGTCTTTTAGCCCTACTAAACAATTTTTTCACGGCAGTAGAATCAGAGAGTCAAATTCACATTTAGTAGTAGTAGTTACGGTCTTGCTGAGTAACTGCAGTTTATCAGCTTGAAGTACATCTGTAGGTTTTGAGATCCATATACAGATCATTCTGAATTATTTAAAGAAAAATTCAGGCTTAATATATAAGGTATTATCATTGAGTTATATTTTACTGAGAGAAGCTGGCAGCAAAGAACCTACTCTCTTCTAAAAACTTTCTCAGATGACCGTGATAGAGTTAGTTTCCAGCATATTAACAGTATTAAATGTTCTTTGCAATCTTTCATTAATTATACTGTTAAAACTATTCAGATGTCTTTGCAAAAAGCAAATATTAAACTTCTGAATACTGCCAAATCAAAATGTATTCAACTGTTGTCTAGCTCTGTTAGATAAACCAGTGGTAAGAAGCAACTAGGAGAGAGATTCTGTTTTAAGCCTGAAGAGCAAAATTACAAATTCAGCTTTCAAGACTACCTTGAAAAACTTATTAGAACAGATTTTTAAGAATAACAAAAGCAAATAAAAGTAAAAACTTTGAAATATTTTAATACTGGCCTAATTTCAAGGTCAACATTCCCATTTTATAAACTGTAAAAACAGAGAGAGAAGAAATCCAAGAGATCCTCTCTAGCAGATGTAAAGCAGTACCCATGTTTTAGCAGAGAAGAAAAAACAGTATGGTGGTCATCTATGTTAGGAAAGATTTGCTGGTTGTAATCAAAAATAATTTCAGGATGTGACTTCTGCTCTACTTCCAGAGAAAGAAAGCTTTTATAAATCAAGGCCTAAATTTATGAAGTCAGAAAGACTTCTAATTTTCTGTTTGCATGCTTTTTAAGGGGAGAAAGTGAATATATAGGTCTTTTTCGCGTCAGAAGACCTGGATTAGAAAGATTAATAAAACAATACACACTACTAGAGTATAATTGTCTTAATTAGAATAGTAATACAGTCTTTTCTCATTTATTCACTGTATGGGTGCATTTTATCAAGAGTAAGATAATCCTCAAATAATCTACTAGTAGCTTCCAGTTGCCTTTTCAAACACAGAGTATATTATAAAAATACCTGTTAATAAGTAAAGGCATACTCTAAATAAATACTCTAAATTATAGATACATACCGATTCTCACAGAAGATTGTAAAGTTCTTAAAACGTGTAAAAGGCACATGTTATATGTTACTTAGCATATATCACCAAGGATTAAAACAGTCACTTCTTATCTAGAGTGAAATTCAGATAGAAACTATGCTGAAAACATGTCCATTGTAATACTGATAATTCCTACAGTAATAGGAATGATTTGCTACAAGTCAACAGCAAAACAGGAAAAAGGCGATCATTGCACTCGTTCCATTTTCTTCAGAAAATGAACAACACTGTTCACAGCCAGACACGCAATGACATTCCTGTTTTGTATTACCATAAAAAATGAGCTGCTTACATGAGTTTTTTTTTTTTTTTTTTTGGGGGGGGGGGGGGGGGGGGGGGGG
>NC_048894.1:136423605-136430787 GCF_011077185.1 Oxyura jamaicensis | reverse complement strand
GGACAGAAAGAAAGAAAGAAAGAAAGAAAGAAAGAAAGAAAGAAAGAAAGAAAGAAAGAAAGAAAGAAAGAAAGAAAGAAAGAAAGAAAGAAAGATCTACAACCATGGGTGAAATTCTTACAGACAAATGGAATATAGCTTTGCCTGTGGGTTGAAAAAGACTTGGAAATATTAGCGGATGCCTATTTTGTTCAGCTGCTTTACTGTCTGCAAGCACTCAACTGTGATAATGATAGGAAACAGTTAAAACAAGTATAGAAAACTTTCTAGAAGGGGAAATAGCAATTGACTGATGCTGCTTATTTTAAATTTGAACAGTTAGAAAATTAATGAGCAGAAACAAAATCCAAAGTTCCTGAGTTTGTTTCCAAGATAATTGTCTAAATTTAGTCTCTACATTTTAAAAAGTTCACAAACTAAAATTAAAATAATTTTTAAAAGTGTTCACTTTCTTCATCATTTGTTGCTAGCATGTCCCAAGACAAGTTTCTGGAACATTTTGCCTAAGGGCCAGAGTAATAATTTCAGTCTGAATGTAAAGTACTATCCAGCAATCTGTCCTAGATCTTGACATAAGAATTGGCCAAGTAGACTTTTTTTCTGTTCTCTTTTATTAAAACAGTATTTCAAAGGGTAGTTTTCCAAAAAAGGCAGGGAATTGGATCTGCCCTTTTCAAAGATCAGATGATGGTAAGTTTTAGCATTTATGTGGTAGCACCAAAGAGGCATGACCTAGTCAAGCAGAGGCAGCTTAACAGATGATATGAAGTGTAAATGCTGAAGATCTGCTTCAGCATGCCTGGTAAGTATTATAAGTACAGATTATTCCCACTTTGTAGATGTGGAAGCAAATCAGGAAGATCATGACTAGATTTAGACCAGAACTCGGTGTTAGAGACAGGGTTAGCATTTGAAAGCCGATTGCTCTCAGTTTTGCTCATGAACTCCAGCTGCTGGCCATGCTGTGAGGTACCTGGCACTCCTGTGGCTGGCAGTCACACCACAGGTGGCCCAGCCCTGAAGTCCACAGCTCTGAAGGCAGCACTTTTTGTCTCTGAGAACCGACCTACAGCGTCACCAGCTGCGAGTCCTTGCTCACATGGCTACGCTGCAGCAGGCCACAGCCAGAGCTAAGAATGAGTCTTTTCACAAAAATTCTCAGTCCGAGCTGTTCCACTAGAGATGTACTGTTAGCATGGCATTCCCCCACTGTCTATGCGTTCAGATACAGCAAACCATCAAGGCTACCTGCAGTTAATGCCTGTCTGACCACGTCTCAGATCTCCACAGAATGAGGAGATCAGCAGCCAGGCTGTCCTGCACCCCAGAGCTCAGCTGGGAATGTCCATGTGAGGGACTACAAGCACTGTCATTGTGGGGAGGAAAACAGTGGCACTGATACACACACATGTATCAGTAAAATACCTGAAATATCCTTTTATCAAAGAAAGCCTTGAGTGGACTACATGGATTGTGAAAACTTTTGTTTGAAAGACAGAGGTGTCAGTTCCATTGACCCAACAAAGGTGGTGTGAGCAGCCGTGATCTCATAAATGTATAAAATATAATAAGCAGAGTGTTTTAAAACTCCTTTTAAAACCTGGAGGCACCAAATTTGCCTTTATTTTGATTTTGGTGCGTAGAGGCAAATGCCAGCCAGAAGAGGGAGCACATGTCAACTGGAAGACTATTCCCAGAGCTCCCCTGACCCAACTCATCGTTCTGCTGACGAACACAGCCATGTTGGCAGAATAAATAAAGGAGATAAATCATGGCTTGCCTTCTGCAAAAGGGCAAAGCTGATAAGAATCAGATACTCACCTACCCTGCTGAACTGCCTTAACAGAAGGACTTCCACGTTTAAGAGTGGCTGGATTTGAGACAGAAATGTGTGTCATTCTTGTGCTTTCCTGTACATCTCTCAGCTCACGAGAGCAACAGTAGGATCCTTGCTGAGCTCTCCCACTTTCAGCTCACAGGGATCACGTATGTGTAGCATGAGTCACTCCTTTCTCCAAAGAGGCCACGACCATGAATTACTTTTCCCGCCTCTCTCTCAACTCTCTTCCCTTTTTCGCCCTCTTTCTGTGACCCTTTTCTCACGACGGCTTTCACTTAGCCTTAGTTCTCCTGCTGCTCTCTTCCCCAGCTGTTTGCCCAGCCTCACCTCATTAGGCTCCAGCGCCCAACGAAGATGGGAGGCTGCGGGGATCTGGCTGCCGGTGACAGCTGTGCCGCGATGGGGTGGCTCACCCCGTGCCTCCAGCTGCCGCTGCCCCTGGGGCAGCTCCGCTCAGCGCTGCCAGAGCTTCCCCACCACACGGGACTTTCTGACATCTTTTCCCACTGGACAACGGCTCTGAATAGTTATCTTGGCATCGAGACTGAGCAGCTACAGCCGTAGGGTGCCTCAGAAGAGTTACATGTGTGTAATTAGGAAGCACTGATTCATCCAAGAGGGACTTATCACTCTTCCTTCAGTTTAGCACTCAGCTGTGGTTGTTTTTTTTGTTTGTTTGTTTTTTTTTCTTCTTCTTTTTTTCTTTTCCACCCTTTTTAACTTTTTCACTCTGCCCATATTTCATGTATTTCTCTTTCATTTTCCTTTCCCTTGGTTTCTTATGCTCTCTGTCCCCACCAAACCCCACTTTTTGCTCTTCTTTGTCACATTCTTTACTCTCCACTCTTTCCTATTGTTTCTCTTGTCCTTGTTTTCTTTAGCTGCCCTCCCTTCCACATTTTCTCTCTTTCACTTTCTTGCTCTTTACTTTTGTCCCCATCGCTTTGCCCCTAATCCCGTCTCCAAAGTGACAGCTCACATCTTCATTCTGTCAGAAAATAGTCCCGCTTATAAAACTAACATCTATTTTTCTTTCTCCTGCTCTTCATGCCACTTAGTACACCTTTCCCCGTTTGAAGGGTATAGGCTCTGATCAGGGTTGCAAACATCTTTTTAATGTTCAGAATTAAACAAGGGTTTCTGGAATATTAATTTGATAATTTATTTTCTCATAAATGTTTAATATGTTTACTTCTCAAATAGTCATTGTATTATGTTATAGCATATTTCAGTCCTGACAGCAATCAATGAACATATGAATAACAAATTTAAAATAATAAAAATTAACTTGTTACCAAACTGGAGATATTTTGAAAGGATACAGCTTGGCATACACAAAACTCAGATATATTTGCAAATCTCATTTTCATTTCAATTTTTCTGATCATATACATCAGTCATATTTCTGCACATATAAATCCAGAAGCTAGGTATAAGTATTCATTTTTATATTTTTTTTTAATTTGTCCTATAATGTGATTTTTTTTCCAAATATTTTTCAAGCTGAACCAAAACAAGAAAACTTTCTTCCTTGCTATATTATTAAGACCAACAGAAGGGATATAACTGACAGTTTTATTTACATGCTATAATGGGGCAAGAGACCATTAGGCTTTACATAGTGTAGAGTAACTAATATTATTCTTTTCCATCTTTTTTTCTTTATGAGCCATTGAGCCCTTGATCTTTTTAAACAACGCTAGGTCAAGTCACCTATCTAAGGAATAGTTTGCTAGAGAAAACAAAAAAGCTATGGTGTCTGATAGTCTTCAGATGCACTTTGTACCTTGTTATTTTAGTGTCAGCAATTGACAGATCTAGCTGGGGAATTTTCTGGTCCTCTTAGCAGCAACAGTTCAATCTTATATGGCACTTTTCACGTTACAAATAGCATTATCATCCCTTCTTTGCTAGCACAGGAGATTGGGTGGTGTAGGGATAAATGACAGGTTGTGAGTAAAGGAAAACTGGCTGGAAGAAAAAAAATTCCAGTAAGAGACAAACACAAAATTACATCTTGCAGTGACACTTTTCCCCAAAATATGTTTCAAGAAGAACATTTCAAACCTTGCTGAAATTCATTATTCCTTGATCTGACTTTAGATAGTGTTGCAAAAAATAGTGAAATTAGGGTAACTTTTACTTGTACCATTTTGGATTAGTCCAGGTTTTAGTCCTTTCTTTTTTTTTTCCTTTTTTTTTTTTTTTTCCTCTTTGCTTTTTTTTCTTTTCTAAAGTGCAAGTTCAGTCTCTGAGGAAACATTCCCTCTCTACCACACAAGTGGTAAATAAAATCTACAAATAAATTCTACTATTTCCCCAAATGTATAGGATACAAAAAAATGTATTCATTAGTGTGAGATATAAAAATGTACACTCACACTTCTGAAATCTCGGGCTGTTCATTTCACACTTGTGCCAAAGGCAAACAAACATAATTCTAACTGGCAGCTGGACGACATTCCAGGCAGCCACCACATTAATTCACTCACCTCCATCAGGCTCCGCTTGCAACCTGCACAGCTTGCTGCCAGGAAGCCTGGCAATAAATTCGAAGTCTAAATACCAAACAAGGTAGAAAATACCATGCAATGCGTTATTCCAAAGGACGAAATGGGATTGCTTGATAGGAATACAAAAGAAGGGGCTTTTCTACCGGCTTTTGGCTTTTTTTATTATTGCACCTGTGGAAGCTGGGAGCTGCTCACATAAAGCATAGATTTCCGTTGGTGGCTGAAGTCTTCATTTTTAACTCAAAATCTGAGACATTTTGTCAGTGAAGTCTATAGCTGGTTTGATTAAAATTTAGAGTGTGTGTTGATGGTTTGCAAACCTCTGATAACACCTGATGTGGTTACAAGAGTTTGCAACAGCTGTGTATTCGGCTGCTTCTGGAGACAAGTGTCACATACACCACATAGCAGCTCTGCAACATCTGTCGTTGCAGGGCTGCTTATTTTTTCTCCAACAAAATATATGTGAGAATGGAAGGCAAGTACCAGATAATAGCACCGTTTATGGTTATAGATTATATTTACTAGTATATATGCATATGTACACAAAACCATTCCATTCTTCTGTCAAACTGTAAGCCATCCAGATGAAAAACAAGAATTAAAAAGCAATCCTGTTCTTGGAGAAAACAGCATGCACCTCTCCTAACAGCAACTGCGCAAAAAAATGGCCCCTGTCTCAGGAGACAGATACCTTCTCATCAAGTCAAAAGTAAGTTACACAACAGATGCATCACAATCCAAAGTTTTGCAATATCGGCTATTTTGCTACTTTGACACCTTTTAGGGGGAAGTTGTGTATTCTGAAACAAAACGAACTCAATGTGTTAATTTTGATTTCCCTGCAATGATTTTCAGGAGTCCAGTCTGGAAGAACACCCAGCAACTGAAAAGCCTTCCAAGTTCTCAGGTTCTTGTGAGCACGAAGATGTGGGCTGGAAAACTCAAGGGAACAACTGTCAGAAAAGGTTACGACTGTTTTGGCTTAAGGTTGCACTCAGCACACAGAAAAGGCAGCCATTCTTTACATTCGGGCCCCAGCCAAAAGTAAGTGGAACAAATGGGATAGTAAAGGAAGAAAATCATTCTCAGAGCTGCAGCAGGCACTTCAAGTTTTACTTTGCGTTTCGGGCAAAGTTGCTGACAATAATTTCATGCAAGCTGCTTCCGCCCATGTTAGTTTTACTGGCTTTGGTTTCGTTCACCGCCTTTAGGGATGGCAAAAAAACCTTGCTCTGTTTGATTAGCCTTCTATCTCGACTTTATCTTTTTAGAGTTTTGCAAAGCTGATAAAAATACAGAAGTTCACACAGAACAATTTATTTGGATTTCAGCCAAGCCTTTGATAAATTTGTGTGTCATGAGCTTCTGTATCAGCAAAAGTAGCTCATTTTTGAACAGGAGGATAAGAAGTCCTTTAAACATATTTTACACCTTGGAGAAGTGCTATAGTAAGTTAAACCTTACACACTGTGATCTATAAATTTCTCAGACTTTCTTTGAATTAACACCTACTCCACGTTACACAAATTTTCAGAGCTTGTGGTGTATGTGTGGGGGTGTCCAACACATGATACCCACTCTTCTTATTTTGCTGAAGTCATACCAGGACCTCCACCTGTAGGCTGTTTATTATATCGAGTGGCTGTAGTTTCTGTAGAATTAGAGCTAAAATGAGCTTGCTAACATAAATTGAATTCAATCCCTGTTTATTCCTCTTTCCAAACTCTAATTGCACTACATTTCCTGTCATTGGACCCTTGCCTTGGATGGATTTTTGTACTGCAGGGTATAAACTGTGCAAACGTCTCTTTTTTTTTTTTTTTTTTTTTTTTTTAATTTTTTATTTTGACAGCATAGTTGAAAGCTTTCCCTTTGTAACTTTGAGTTACTACATTCTCCATGAGGACTGGTGCTTTTCAGTCCCATGCTTTTCTTTGTTATGATTTTCTGCATCTCTGAATAGTTTAAATTGTTTTGTGGACTTCCTAAAATACCAACATCGGCTAAGGAGACTATAGGGTCAACAGGTCCTGCTGTAATGACTAACTAGACAAGGACTAAGTGCTGCATCCCTTTCACATTTAAAACTCCTGTTGACCTCAAGGAACCATAGGGAGATAGTCTGGTTTTAACTGTCTTCGCCTCAAAAAGGGTATTCACTACGTAAAGAGGACCGGAGACAAGATTACTGCACTTGAGGAACAACTAGAAGTATATCTTCATCTGCATTTGCAAGTCTTTCCCCATTTGAGATTTTTTTTTTTCTTTCCTGCCATCTGCCAAACATTAAATGGCAACTTTTTGGCAATTTTACTCTGAATTTCTTTTTACAAGAAATTACATTATTCTGTTGTATTTTTGTTCTATTTTCTTAGTGAAGACTTAAAATCTGAACTATAGAATAAGAGAGCTGCTTTTGGGGGGGGGGGGGGAGAAATGTAGAGTTTTGAAAAGTCTCAAGATTTTATCTTGAGTTTCAATATTTGCTTCTTTCTTTATAACTGCCATTGTGGGACGTGAATGAACCCATGACCGTTTTAGGCTTCAAACCCCCCCCCCCCCCTTTTTTTTTTTAACTGGGTTTCTACCTCTTACATTTGTTACATCTGAAAATATAAACACTAAATTGATAAAGGGTTAAAAGTTTAAATATTCCTTTTTCTTTCTTTTTTTTTTTTTTTTCTTTTTCCTGGAAGTTAAGATTTTTAATCCAGTCTTGTTATTTTTAAAGCCCGTAGAAAACCAGTTTTAGGGTTAGCAAAACTATGAAGAAGAAAGGAAAGGAAAGGAAAGGAAAGGAAAGGAAAGGAAAGGAAAGGAAAGGAA